>NC_134468.1:31691933-31903428 GCF_964194025.1 Convolutriloba macropyga | reverse complement strand
TTATTATTATTATTATTATTATTATTATTATTATTATTATTATTATTATTATTATTATTATTATTATTATTATTATTATTATTATTATTATTATTATTATTATTATTATTATTATTATTATTATTATTATTATTATTATTATTATTATTATTATTATTATTATTATTATTATTATTATTATTATTATTATTATTATTATTATTATTATTATTATTATTATTATTATTATTATTATTATTATTATTATTATTATTATTATTATTATTATTATTATTATTTATTATTATTATTATTATTATTATTATTATTATTATTATTATTATTATTATTATTATTATTATTATTATTATTATTATTATTATTATTATTATTATTATTATTATTATTATTATTATTATTAATTATTATTATTATTATTATTATTATTATTATTATTATTATTATGGCGTTTTTAGGCGCAGATCAGAAATAAAATACCGAGTTTTAAGTTTCTCTTCTTCTCTTATTAGCAAACCAAAACATCAAAAAGCTAACTTTTTCCTAGGCAAGCCACAACAAAAACTCCAGTTCATTGACATGCTATAAACAATTGGGATCTACTACACCCAGTCCAGTTTGGTTGGATTTCTTGAAATGATAAAAAATATCTGGTTTCAAAATTCAATATTCGGATATTGTCATAGGTTCATCAGCAAAAAAAGACAATTATATTCAATTAGGTTACTTCTTTTATAGTCAAGCTAAACCCAAATATCTGACTGACGAAAAAGTTATAAACAGTTTAGCAAAACAATTGCAGATTCTCTGGGGTTCGTGCTGAATTTAAAACTCACAATCGGCACTCGAACTCAATATTTAAAAGCTCTGGAAATTGTTGTCGAAAGCACTCAAGTTATATTTTAATGTAATTTAACATTTAATTGTGGAAACTAAAATCTTGCTAAATGCAACAATTAAGTCCTGATTGTTCAAAAGATTACCGTGAGGATAAAATGTTTTTTTTTTAAAATATCAGCGTGAGGATAAATTGTTTTTTTTAAAATATCAGCGGTCAGCGGTGTAAAAAAAATAAATCTACACTTAAAAACGCCAAAAATTATGTAACAATTAGGCTTCTAAACGCAAATATATTCAGAAGCAGCTCCAAATTCAACGCAAAACTATGAGTGATCTACAATTAACATTTCAAAATTCTGTTAAATTAAAGCTAAATTCAATGCAAAGAGATGCAAGCTCTACAATTAGAAACACAAAATTTTGTACAATAGACGCTAAATAAACGCAATTTATGTAAGATCTACGCTTAGAAACGCAAAATTAATGAAGTTCTACGCTTAGAAACGGGAACATTTACAAAAACAGTCACCTTCATTCATATATAACTTTGCATAATTTAGCGTTATAATATCGGCCAGGTTACTTTACTAGTTCTATGAAAATAATAAATTTATTTCGGCACCAAGCAAATCACCCTTGTAAACGTTTTAATACGCAGTAAACAAAGTTATTCCAATATGCTAAGTAACATCCAAAATTCGCAGCGGTCCTACTGCGAGAAAACATTCACGATGAGAATGAAAACTATTACCATTTCTTTATGCTCTTCGGCCTAAGTCTTGGATACCAAGACAACTTTTCATTAATATTTGTATTTCTGAAAGTCGCAACCATGGTAGCAAATCAATCTCTATAAATACATCATAATTCGCGCCATTGGCACACAAGTTGTGGGTAAAAACGGGAAATCCCTTACTGTAAATAATATTGAAAGTAAATGTCAACCACTTCTGACTTCTTCAATAAATTCAACTTAAATAAATAGCTTCAATGGAAATAGGTTGGGGGAATGGAAATCAGGAAATGAATGGGTTTTGGAGGACGAAAGTGTAGGTGGGGGGAGGAAAATGAGGGTGTGAGGGGAGATAAAATATAAAGGAACTTGGTTCCTTTACACTCCCGGCAACAAAAGGCAACATTTGAAATAAAAATGTAAACAAAAAAATAAAGCAAAAAAAGTTTTTTTTCTGATATTGAGTTTTTTTATGTGTGTGTGTGTGTGTGTGTTTTTCAATGAACTTGTTTCAGTGACCCTCCGGCGCACTTGACAATTGCGGGAGTACACGGCTTAGGGTTACTGCCTGTCTCTGTACCATTCCTGTAGACGTCTGGATGTCGAAGCTCCTGGCTAGTCCGTCTGAACCTCTGTGTGCTTTCACAATCCTCCCGAGAGGCCAGATGCCTCTGGGTGTAAAGTCCTTGAGCACCCACACAATGTCACCTTCATCCAGCACATCATTTGGTCTTTGCCACTTCGTTCTCTTGTTGAGCTCAGGAACATACTCCTTCAGCAGCCTGCTCCAGTAGTGATCAAGTAGTGTCTGCGTCAGCTTGAAATCGTTAGTGGAGAACCGCTGGTTGCTGTTCACAAGAGGTTTCAAACATATGTGAGGTCTGCGAAGAAGGAAGTGATTCGGAGTAAGTGGTCCCTCATCTGAGATGCTGCAGCCCACATGAGTTAATGGCCTGGAGTTCAAAATTGCCTCGGCCTCTGCCACAACTGTCTGGAAAACTAAAAGTTTTAGTTTCCCACTACCCAGCACTATTCGTCAACTCCTCTTCGCGGTCTGTATCAGCCTCTCCCAGACTCCTCCGAAGTGTGGTGCCAATGGAGGATTGAAAGTCCACTGAATGTTCTGTTGAGCCAATTGCAGTCTGATGTACTCGTTGTCTGGCTTGTAGGTTCTCTGGAACTTCAACTTCATTGCTTGGTTGGCTCCAATGAAGTTTTTACCATTGTCACTCACAATGAGGTCAGGGTATCCACGTCGCGATACAAATCTGCGGATGGTCATGAGAAGACAATCGGTTGAGAGGTCATGGCACATTTCTAGGTGGACAGCTCTTGTGACCAGGCATGTGAACAAGCAGACGTAGTGCATCTGGGTGCCCTCTCTCTTGTCCTCAATGTAGAATGGTCCAAACATGTCCATTTCTGTGTTGACGAAGGGGTACTGCTTGTTTACATCTGGGAATCTGAATTCAGGCAGGTCGGCCATCTTCGGTCTCACATTGTCTGCCCTCCATCGTCTGCAAATGAAACAGTATTTCTCCAGACTTCTCAGCGCCTTTTTCAACCCAATCATCAGGAAAGTCTGTTGCAGGTGAGCCTTCACATGTTCCACGCCCTGATGGCCACAGTCATGGTGCGCCTTTTCAATCAACAGCCTTGCAATTCTGCTCCTGCTATGGAGAACGAGGGCATGT
The DNA here is from genome assembly GCF_964194025.1 of Convolutriloba macropyga. NCBI lineage: Eukaryota > Metazoa > Xenacoelomorpha > Acoela > Convolutidae > Convolutriloba > Convolutriloba macropyga. Next base: position 31,900,164 of record NC_134468.1, on the reverse strand, counting down.
TTCGCACTGTAGGTTAGAGGTGCCTTGTTAAGTCTTCCTCCCACCCTCAAGAGTCCGATGTCATCTAGAAAGGGAGTGAAGGGCATCAGCTTGCATCCTTTATCGAGATTGCTTCCCTTCAACAGTGTTGAAAATGTTCCTGAGAAAAACTCGTTTTGGGACGTTTTGATGAGGTAGTTCCTTGCCCCGTTCTCATCTGATGCAAAATTGTCAGTGTTGGAGGTCCCAGGTGATTCGTTTTGTCTTCTAGTTCGGAGTTTTGCCTTGAAGCGTCTTATTGCCTGGAACACCATTCTAGTAGAGTTGAGTAGTCGACTCCATGTTGAAAACTTTTCAAGCTCAATGACCGGCGTCTGAAGTTGTGTCGCTGGTGTAGCGCATATGTGGGGATCACTGTCCTCTGCAAAAATCCAGGAGTCTTGAGATGTGCTCAGAAATTCTCGTGGTTGAAGCCACAGATTTGTTATGTCTGATGGGGTGAGGCCTCGTGTGCCGTGTTCAGCGGGATTAATCTTTCCAGGGATGTGTCTCCAAGTGTCTGGGTTGGAATTCTCGTGAACTTTGGTCAATCTGTTGGCAATGTACATCTTCTGTCTTTGCTTGGATTGTATCCATCCAAGTGTAGCGGTGCTATCTGTCCAAAAGTGTTTTGAGGTTATGGTTGTTGTCATCTCGCTCTCACAGAACCCAGCCAGCTCTGCTCCAAGTGTTGCTGCTTCCAATTCAAGTTTTGGAATGTTCAGCTGCTTGATCGGTGCCACCTTTGTTTTGGCTGATCATATTTTGCGATGTGCAAGATCTATCGGCGTTGGTTGTCGCCACATAAACTATGGCGGCAATTGCACTCATTGAGGCATCAGTGAACGTGTGAAGTTGGGTCCCATTGATGTTGGGAATCAAGCATCTAGGAATTTGGATTGAGGTCATGCTTTCGAGCTCATCCATCCACTCCTGTAGTTCCTGTTGGTAGCATTCTGACACAGGTTGATCCCAGTTTCTTCCCCCTTTATTGATTCTTTGGAGAATGCATCTAATTCTGATGGCAAAGGGTGAAATCAGTCCAACTGGATCGAACAGAGAAGCTGCAACTGAAAGAACGTTTCTTTGAGTCATCTGTTGTCCTGCGTAGAGATTCTTTAGTTTTGCAAACATCAACTTGTCAGTCTTGGGATCCCAAGTCTGACCAAGGATTCTTTGGGCTTTCATTTCTGCCTTGTCTTCTTCCAGTAGGTTTTCTAATGCGGCTGGTTTATTGCTCAGGAACTTCGTCAGATTGAATCCTCCTGTATGTAAAACAGTTTTGATCTCCTCTGCACTTCTGCTGGCCTCCCCTTCAGAGGAGTAGGTCTGCATGAAGTCATCCATGTAGAACTGCTGCATGTTTGATGTGTGCGCCTCTGGATGCTCTTGTTTGTTGTCCTTCGCTGATTTCTGCAGAACAAAAATCGCACAAGAAGGTGAGCATGTGGCCCAAAAATGAGTCGATTGTGTTTGAAGATCTTTTCCTTGCCATTCTCTGTCCACAGAAAACGGAGATAGTCCTGGTCTTGTGATTGGATGCCAATCTGCATGAACATTGCCTCGATGTCAGCTGTGATTGCCAGTGAGTACTGTCTGAAGCGGAGAAGAAGGCCATGCAGGTTGCAGAGTAGATCCGGCCCTGTCAGCAATGCATCATTGAGTGAGGTACCCTTATATTTGGAAGCAGCATATGTGACTCTGCGGATATAGTCTGGTTTCTGTTTGTTGATCACTGGGTGATGGGGAAGGTACCAGACAGAGTGTCTGCTACTGGGGTCTGCAGTTGTGATGTAGTTTTTATCCAAACCTTTTTGGATTGTTTCCTCGTATCCGTCTCTCAAGTTTGTGTCCGTCTCCAGTCTCTGCTGCAGATTGTGCCACTGAACTTTGGCCACGAAATAGTTGTGAGGGAGTGTGATGTCTTTCTTCGATGGAAGTCCAATCTGGTATCTGTCACCAATGTGTTTTATGGTATCATTGAGGATGGACAGAGCTTCTTTGTCATCTGCAGACTGTCCCTTTGAAGAACACTGATTGAAGTTCACTCCTTGAATTGTCCAGAAGAGTTGGAGAAGATCTTCATCTGGATCGCCTTGTCGTCTCCTGATATGATTGAAAAGTGTTATGCTTGTGCTGTTTGAATGTCCGACCCTCTTCTTTGTGTACCTCTGAGGAATGGGCCCTCCATTACTGTTGCGTACACAGGGATTCTGATCACAGGACAACTGCTGCACAAAGCTCCTATGCCGATCATGACATCTGCTGTTTTAACTGAGTGTTCAACGTGAAGTGAAGCTATTGGTAGGGTTATGTCTTTCGGTTGTTGAACTTGAAGTGCATCAGCAACCTTCTGTGTTATTTGAGTGTTGTCAATGCCAATGTCCAACAAAGCGTAGGTTTCAATGCAAAGATCTCTGTTAAAAAGTGTTACTGGTATTGCCTGCAAAGGTATCTGCGGTCTGATCCATGAAGTTTCCTGTTGGTTGCTGCAAGTGTAGTTTTGTTGCGGAGTAGTTGCCCTGCTGTTCGGCTACAGTGCGTTGATTGTTACTCTGTTGTCTGTTGACGTTGTTCTGCGCGTTCATTGGCTGAGGGTGAAAACCACTTTTGTTCCAGTTGCCCCTGTGTGAAGTGCTGCTGTTAGATCCACTTTGCCTGTTCATGTTTCCATTCTGTTGGTTGTAGTTTGTACTCGTTTGCTGCCTTTGGTTTTCATTATTAAAGTTACGTCCATAGTTTGACTGGTTTTGGTTTGTTTGGTTTCTGAAGGTATTGTTTTGTGAGCTTTGATTCCAGTTCCCACTTGGTTGTGCATTTTGTTGCTGATGCCTTGCATCAGTCCTATGGAGTGTTGAGTGATGGAAGCCATTGCATCGGTCAACGAGGCACCTTGTTTTTGATTGGCAGAGACCCTTTTCGTGAGCTCTTAGACAGTTAGGGCAGAGATTGAACCTCCTCAAACAACCCTGTCGGTCATACACTGACTTTTCTAAGTATTCGGGACATCGACCAAGGTTGTGGTTTTGTGAGCAGAGTTGACATGACACATCTGGTGGCCCCCTTCTAGAAAAAGTGTTCACTCTGGTTCTCTGGTTCCGTTGTGGGGAGGTGTCTTCGCACGCCTCTGCGTAGGAGTCAATCCAATCAGTAAAGTGGGTAAGGTTAGGTTGCATCATGCCTTGGCTTCTTGTGTGTTGATTCCATCTGATTATCATGTTAGCGTTCAGTTTGTCTCTGGCCATTCTCAAGACAGCTGAAGACTTCAAATCAGCTTTAAAATTGTGAAGCCTGAATGTTTGTACCAGTCTCCTCAAGAAAGATGAAAAGCTCACAAAAGTGTTTGGTTCGTCCAGTCTGGGTTTCGCCCACTTCTCCAATTGATCCAGGTATGCAGCGACAACGTGCTGTGGTTTGCCAAACTTTCTGGTCAGTTCAGCGATGGCTTCATGGTAGTAGCCCCCATTGTAGGAGTATCCACTTATGGAATCTCTTGCTTTATGTGTTACAAAGTTTTGGAGGTATGTAATTTTTTGGGCGTCTGAGATGCCACTGTTGTTGTGAATTTTTGCTTTAAAGCTGAACCACTGGTGCCATTTCAGAGGACCACCTGTGAAATTATCAATTGATATCTTGGGCAAACTCATTGTGTTCTGTATCATCAGTGCCGGGTGATGCATCCAGTCTGGTGGAGAACTCGGAAAGCCATTGTATATGTTGTTGTTATAGCCGTTGTTTTTGTGTCCATCAGGTCCGCTGAAATTGTTCACTGGTAGTTGATTGATTTGCGGCGTGTACCTATGGCTCATGGTCGGAGCAGCTTGGTTATTATTGTGAAAAGAACTTGTTTTTTGCAAATGCCCTGCTCTGCTGTCCTCATCCTCATGTCGGCTCTGTCCCTGAACATTGTTCTCTTCTCTCGATCGTTCATCTGTTCTCAGTGCCCCTGTGAGAAATTCTCGGTTCCTTCCTCTCTCTTCAATGTTCAGAACGGGTTGAGAATTATCAGGGTCTTCTGATTCGGACGAGTCAGCGTTGTTACTTTCCTGATTGTTACGGGTTGCGAAATGATGTTTCATTGCTCTATTGCGTAAAGGGTACTGTTTTCTTAATAGATTAGGGGAAGGCGCTGCTGATGTGTTAAAAACAGATTCAGTGTCACTTGCATCCGTTCTGTGTGCTTTTGCTCTCTGTTTGCATTTCAGCATGGTTACGTTTCTTTCGGCAGATTCGTTAGCAGGTGTTGTCAACTCTTCACCTGTCAGATGTAGCTTCATGAGTTCATTGCAATTTCTGTCTAACTGCTCTTTTTGAGACCTCAAGAGTTCCAAAGTTTCACGTAGAATGCTTAGACCTTCGTTATAATTGCTTTGTTCTTCAAAGAGGTCTTTTACTGCGTTCCACTCAATCACTTTCAACTGAAGTTGTTGCTTTAGGCTGTTCTTTGCTGCTGATGATGCTTTGGACTTGTTTGGCATATTGATTGTTTTAGAAGACGTTTCTTATTTTAAAAAATTTATACTGCACTGTTACTGTACTATGTTTCCTTGTAACAGCCCTATTCTATCTTTTGTTATGTTAAAATCTATTATTTAAATGAGGCTGATGCTTATTGTGCTTAGCTAATGTTTTTTGCTCAATGTTTGTTTGCTATGTTTTTGCTTGTTGCAATCACTAATCAGTGAAGTATGATGTTTCATTAATAAGTTATATAGAGTTAAACTTTTTCACTAATCCTTGAAATTATTACAAACTTTGACAAATGCGATGTTTATTTCGTTGCCCTTTTGTTTTTCGAGCGCGACTGAAAAAACCCTAACCTGTGGTGGCTGACTTTGAACTAATGTGTGTGTGTGTCTACTGACACTGGTGGGGGGATAACTTCAAGTTCTTATAAACCTTAAGGTAGCAAGGGCGTACCAGGCCTTGCAACTAATCCTAAGTTAATGTGTGTGTTAGTGGTGCTTTCAATTTTCACCTAGAGCAGGACTTTCAAAATGAAGACTTTCAATTCTGCAAGTAAGGCTAGCCCATCTGTCGTGACTAAGCATCCCACGCAAGCATCATTCTCAGGAGAACTCTCAAATCAGTCTTCACTTCTAGAGCCAGATTAAAAATCAGTTGGATCTATTGCGATTGTGATGTTTTTGATTTAAACATGTGAAGTTATCAAACCAGAGTTTAAATGTGCTAAGTGTCCAATGTCTAAGTTCCCCCTATAAAAATTCCGCAGTCTGAGTCGAGCAAGTTTCAACGGTCCTTTTTTGATCCTAGGATACGCCAGAAATGTTTATGCTCTGCGGCCTAAGTCTTGCATACAAAGACAACTTTTCATTAATATTTGTATTTCGGAAAGTCGCAACCATGGTAGCAAATCAACCTCTATAAATACATCATAATTCGCGCCATTGGCACAAAAGTTGTGGTTAAAAACGGGAAATCCCTTACTATAAATAATATTGAAAGTAAATGTCAACCACTTCTGACTTCTTCAATAAAATCAACATAAATAAATGGCTTAAATGGAAATAGGTTGGGGGAATGGAAATCAAGAAATGAATGGGTTTTGGATGACAAAAGTGTAGGTGGGGGGAGTGAGGGGTGAGGGTGTGAGGGGAAAATGAGGGTGTGAGGGGAGATAAAATATAAAGGAGCTTGGTTCCTTTACACCATTAGTAGTTTGAAATCTTCAAAATGAAAAAAAAAATTTCAAGAAAACTAATACGAAATTTAGCCGAAGCTCTTTTGAAAAAAAATGATCTCCCCTCTGTAAAGGACTTAAAATTATATTTCGTTTTAACAAGGAGGCTCGGTTATGTGCGTACGCACAATGTTCTGACCCCGCTCATCCACATTCCTATCATAATTGGCTACCACATGGTGAAGACATAAAAACTTTCAAATGAAACCATCAATGGAATACAATAATTCCACGCCAGAGGATCGATGAAACTTCGTGTTAGAAGAAATACTAGAAAAGATAATAATAGAAATCAAATATTAATTAAGACCGGAATTTGATTTCTATACTACAGAAAGCCATTAAAAAATCAGCTAAAACACAAGCAAAGGAAATTAACCTATACTTAATTAGAAAAGATTGGGGACCTGTCCACAATGCTAATCGGCGACAACACAACGAAAGAGATCGAAAAGGTGGGAAGTTCAAAGATACGTTCCTTTTGAAAACAATTGATTGCAAAGTGATTAATATCAAAAACAATATTTAAATCAAAAAATTGTTCTATTACATCAGCATAGGAAGCAAGTGAGACCTATCATTATCCAGCGTTCGTCAGACGACAGCAAAAAGTGGGACAATTACCGGCAAAATTAAAATTTCAACAAATCGTTGCGCGAAATGCCAGTCAAACCGTAAAAACCTTATAATTATTACAAAGAGCAACAAAAAATTCATTTGCGCACTATTTCAGAAGAGCCAAGGGGAGCCACTACTAATGTTATAATTTTGAAGGAAATGTACAAATGTACAAATGCACAAATGTAAAAAAAGAATATCAAAGAACGTACAAATTTAAAATGAAGTCTCATAGTAACAGTAGAATCGAAGGCAATAAATAAATGTTTGAAATAAGCTATTGTAAATATTAAATTATATTTCACTGGAAAGGGTGGTAACCTGTCTTTGCACAGATTGAACAAAAAATAGACCAAAAACTATTTGAAAAAAGGCGATGCTCAAAAATCTGAATACGTTTCTAAAAACAAATAATTTGACTAGTCATAACAGATATAAGAAGTCAAATAAAGATATTAATGAAATTGCAACACATCTTGAAGCCAATTTCGCCTGCTCTTAACGAGATTAGGCCACGAGATTACAAACTAACAACAAATACAGGCAGAAGCCAAAAATCATCAATTGGTTTTACTACAATGTTCAGGGCGCTATAATTTTAAGACTTAATTTGAAAGAACCGTAAATCATCAATTACTTCTCGTTTGAACTTGAACGTGCATTCCTCTATAAAATGAGTACGTAGAAATGACCAAAAAGAAACCCAAAAACTGAACAGTATAGGATTCTCAAAAGTTTTTGATGAAAACCATTGGTCGAATCCAACAGTCGAAACATATAAACAATAAAAAAAAATTATGTTTGAATCAACTCAAAGGTTGAAATTCCTTATTATTGAGATTGAGTTACATGGTGACCAAATGTAGAGCAATAAGGAGACAATTGATAATAATTGATGTCAAAAAATCAATTTGAATGTCATTGAAACAAGTAGCTTAAAAAAATAATCTTTAAATGGGTTCAGTTTAAAGTCCCTTGGAAGCAAATGAGACCCATGTCTACAAGACCAAAGGCAAATATCAACGAATAAAGACAAACAAAGGCAGAAATTTTTCTACAAAATCCATTAAATTTTGCAAGAGAACTCTATCTTAGCGCAACAGCGTAAAATATTCAACAAAAGCGATTCAAATATTCAACTGCGCCTCTTTGCATTTTCCGAACTTAGATGTCTTCCAATTGGACCTGTCAACAATGTGATAAATTGACAAGGGAACAAAATAAAACTATTAAAGGTCCATTTGTTCCTATAAATCCAAATTAATTTCAAAACTCATTTTATCAAAACAAAGAAACAATTTGTATAAAAATTTGTAACAAACTTTAGTTTATAACTCACAGGAAATTGGTTTCCGCTTTTTTTACTAGTACTACGCCAGAAAATGAGAGAAGAAGGATAAAATAGTGGCAAAGTTCAAAAACTCAGCCACATTCTCTCAAAACCATAAGAGATATTTGGCTAAAACTGAAACCGCTGTCTAGGTTCATTTATACCTCCTAATAGATCCAATTGGATCTTTGATATCGGAGACTAAATTACCGGGAAGCAAAAAAACAAATGGTCAGAACCATGAGTTTATATCTGAAACCACAATTTTTAGTCGTTCTTTGGGCCTCAATTTTTGTAAAAAGTATCTGTCATTAATTAAGCCCTGGTTTAAAAATCTTGTCAGTAATTTACATAAAAAACTAAAAATGGGAAAATATTTGAAAAAAGACCGTGCCCCATCAAAATCTAGAAAATTAATCGCACGGATCCATGGGGACATCACAATCATCCATGATACTGATGTGCGTCTAAACAAACACTCGATTAGTTGCAAGATAGATGAATATTCGAGTTTAAATTTGCGCAAATCGGCATAACTATAACTCCAGAAGACTTTTAAAGCCAGCGCGAATACAACTAGCTCACTTTTTGACCCAGGTTTAGGCCTCGAATTATGAAAAGACCATGCTCGACGAAAAGGTGGTATAAAAAGACCATACTGGACGCAAACAGCCCATGAAAAAAAAATAGCTGGACCTAATCGTTCAGCTAGACTTTTGCTCGACCAAAATTTTTGATGCTGGACTGTAGCTCGACCCAAATATGATGCTCAACTTTAGCTCGACCTAAAGTGTTCATGCTGGAGCCAAAAAATTTACTTTTGTAATGCAAATTGGTCTTTGCTTATAACGTAGTCAACGGGTTTTACCGTTCAAATTTTTCAATGTTTCTCACATTTTCCAGAACAACGAACAGTGTTATTATAAATATATTTGAAAAAACGGCTTTTAGAACCTAATGAACTATATCATAACAAACTAAACTCAAGGATGATGAAATATCGGTTGTTTGAGCTTTGTTAACTAGCCCAATTCAACCAAACAAATTCGCCATACTTCTGAATTGCGGAAACTATTTATATCTTAAGAATTGATTATTTCTTAAGATTGTTTGGCAGAAATCCACATATTTTTGGAAGTTGGACTGCCTGTTGAAACGCTAGTTTGGCGTTGCTGGTAGATGTTACACAACTACGAAAAGAAACATAGAAAGGTTAACTGTTATTAATCCCAGAAAATGCGATCCTCGACTCATGAAAAGACCGTGCTCGACTTTAATTGGCTATGAAAATACTTAGCTGGCCCCATGAAAAGACTTTACCTTGACTTTACCTAAGTTCTTGACTGTGTATTTATAGTCAATAAAGTCTCCCCTAATAGAATTATAAAGTCTTTTCATAAGTCGAGGTCTAAACCTGGGGAGCACAATGAATATTAACGCAGCTTTTAGTTGTCTTTTTCCAGCACATTTAAAGAAAGTGAGCCAAAAATGCATCTTGGTTACATATTTGACGAAAAACAACGGATTATTGTCTCCTATTCACAAAACTTAAAACCTCAATAACTGCCTGTAAAATTATCAGAAAATTTTTTTATTTCCATATTCTACGCTAGACGGGCTTTCTAATAATACCAGTCACAACTCGCTACGATGATTATATTGATCAGTCAACATATACCGAACAAAAGAACCCATTTGAGTGTATAGTCCCCCACTCAAGTGGGTCGGAACAATTATTAGATTCAAGAGCAAAACTGTTGATTGGAATCTTTTCTCACGCCAAATCATAGCGGCAAAATGTTTACGATACAGCGATGAGACCATATACGTGCATTCGTTATATATAACAAACTCATTCCTAAACTCTGTTATAAATAATATTCAGACTTTTTTTATAATTTATAAATATCACTGTTCACATGAAGCTTCAACTAGAATTGCTTTTCTTTTTTATTGCTAATTCACAAATGCGCGCGAAACTTCAGATAGAATTGTTTTAGTGAAATTTTGCGTTGTATGTGACATTGATGTTGAAAACACTTACTTTCGGGAACAGATTCGTACTCAATCTGATAGGACATGCTGCCATCTTCTGAGCAAGACAGACGCGCTCCATCAGCTAAAATATAGCATAATATTATTAATGTATATTGCTGTTTATGTGCACGATAGCAAAAGAAAAATCAAGTTTGACAAGAAGCAGGTTTTAAAACAACCAGACCAGGCGAAAAAGGACGCTTCACAGTTGAGTAAACCAGTCAAATTAAGTATACCTATCCAAAAGTGTTTATTTGGTTTTTTATGTGATCGCTGTGATACAAATTTTCGACAAATTTCGAGATTTATCTAATTTTGATGTACAAAACAAAAGTGACCTATGATCAGACTTTGATTAATTCAAGACTATTGTGCTTAGAACATAAGAGTATATCTACTTCTGATTAAGACAACCCGTCCCAGATAGTTTTCTGAGCAGACTCATTCCAAAACGAAACGTGTACAAACTTCCACAAAATTGCGCCCATTGCTTTGTGAAGACAATTTTCTTTAATTTCTTGCACCAAAATCATCACAATTCTGTGAGTTCAATTTATCTAAAATCAAATTTATTTCCCTAAACTTAAATAAAGGAGAATAAAAACGCTATTTCTGTTAACTAAACAATTTTAATAGCTAATCTGAAATTAAATTACTGATTAGATTAGCATTTAAGATTGTAAATGAGAGTATAAAAAACATGAACATAACCGACTAACGTCAGGCTAATAGGTCTCAAACGACCGGCGAGAGGTTGGCTGCGTCAACAGCTGGTCACGATTTAGTGTCCTTAGGGCGCTACCTTTTTATCCCGTTTCTGAATACGCAAGTCAAATGAGTCAGACGAAAAATCGGCCCAGCGAAAAATTGACAAACGGGATTAATATATTTGCTACAAATTGCTTTTGAGAGCAATTAACAACGGTTTCCTAAAAGCGCCTGTTAGATCACTTATGATAAAAAAAACATTTCAACTATAACTCATTGATAATGAGGATCAGAAATGGTGACATTACGCCACATAACAGCAGCTGAAGTGCGGAATCAACAAAACGAGAAAGTGAGAGAGAGAGAGAGAGAGATAAAACGTAACCGAGAAAGAGAAGGAAAGGAACCCCAACCGAAAGAGAGAGAATGAGACAGCATTATATTCCGTGATTGGATTCGACACTGCAACTTCTAGTTTTCTAACCTTGTTAATAAATAAATCATATAGAAAAAAACTGAAAAAAAGCAAAATTAGAAAAAAGCGTTAAATTCGCAGTGAAAAAATCAAAATGGCTTCTTGTCTCGAAAGTTCTGTCAAGTAACCCATCTACGAGACTTGAAAAGTTTCGTTGGCCAGTAGTGGTCGTTAAACTCAGAAAAGGACAAAAAAATATTGAAAAAACTTGAAAAAAATGCAAATTTTAACAAAATCATGCTAAAATTCAAGACATTAATATCTTAAGAACCATTTCTTGTCTCAAGATACTATCCACTATCCCTGTTTCAAGCCTGAAATAGTTTCACGGGCTCAAAGATCCATACGCTTGGAACATAAAAATTTTCCAAAAATTTGTAAAAGTTTAATTTTTATCCAAATATTACTAAAACTGGAATCATAAAAAAAGTTGACCACAATCCCATTAAATTTAGAAACTATTTAGCAGCTTATTATCAAACCTTGGAGGATGCACCAGGGCCTCTTTTGCCGGGAAAAATTAATAAAATGAAATAACTGCAAACTTTTTTCTAAAAAGTTGCTTAAATTGGTGATGTTAAAATCTTGAAGAACATTTTATTACATCATCTACAAACAATGCAGTAACATATTATCAAACCCTACAGGAAAGTCCGTGGTTCTTGAGGCTAGTGAAATCTAAAAAATGACCAAAAATTTCAAAATCTTTAAAAAAATTGCAAGTTTTATTAAAAAAACTGCTAAACCATGTGATATTAAAAAGTTGGAAATTAATCCATGACCAACAAAAATTTTCCAGTAACCTATTATCAAACCCCAAAGGGAGCTTTTTAGAACCTTGAGGCTCAAAAATACTGAATAAAGACTATAAATGTTAAAAATTGAAAAATGGCAAAAATATCAAAATATGCTAAAATTGGTGATGTTAAAATCATGCAAGACATTCCGTTTAATCTAAAAACTATTCAGTAACTTATATTCAAACCCTAGAGCAAGTTCCTTGGCTCTTAAATCTTAAAAAATCTGAAAACCGACAAAAAATTTCAAAAAATCATGAAAAAAAGCAAGTTTTATCAAAAAATTGCAAGTATTTGTTACATTAAAAAGTTGAAAAAGTATTCCAAGACCGCATAAAATATGTCAGAAATTTATCATCAAACCCCAGGGGATGTTTTCTGGCCCCTGGGTCTGGACAGAATTAACTAAGGAAAAAATGTCAAAAAATTTGAAAAATTTCACGTTTTGTCAAAAAATTGCTAAAGTTCGTGATGTTAAATCGTTGAAACCATTCCATTGCCATTAGAAACAATGCAGTAATCATATTATCAAACCCTAGAGGAGGTTCATTGACACCTAGGGCTGATAAAAAACAAAAAAAATGTCAAAAAATTTCAAAAAGCTTGAAAACAATTGCAAATAGTATAAATTTGCGTTTTTAGCGAGCGGCTATTCGTCAGTAGCTAGCCATGGGAGGGGGGGGGGGGGGGGGGGGTGCACCGGGGCTGATTGGGAGGCAACACTGGGGTTGGTGCAACAGCGCGGAGGGGGCAATAGGGGGTTCAACAGTGGGGGATGTCTTCAACTTCTAAGAACCGCCCTCTTCACACCATAAGTATAAATATAAGTCTCCAAAACAGTTTGAGCTGAAAGAGAGCTGGAAGGCTCTAAGAGCACTTAATGCCCACTGGGTGCTACCTGTTTGTCCCATTTTTGAGGACGAAAAGTCAAAAGCGTCAGACGAAGAATCGGTCAAGCGAAATATCGCATAAAAAAGACCGACAGGACTAATATAATTGCTACAAACTTCGTTTGAGAGCAATTTAAAATAATCATACTAAAAAAATTTATAGAAAAAATGACTTCTGAAAATCTTGATACAATAAAGCAGAAATATATAATCTTTTTTATTACTTATTGCATAAATTTTACCATGTATGGAAAATGACTTCAATAATTTCAAATCTTAACTTTACTTAACTAATTTCCGAACTTTTGCCAAGAGTGCAACAACTCGAAGGGCATAAAATATATAAGTGGGGCCATTCAGACGAAAACATTGTCTCAAATTTTTCATTAGAAATTGACGAGATTGGGCTTTCCCCTTCATTTCCAAAATGAAAATGAAACTTAAGATAAATAAGGGTTTGTATCAGTTAATTTTCACACTCTGAACTAACAAATCAGTTTTTCTATTTAAGTTAGAATAAATATTTAAACAAACCGTCCTCATGTAGTGTCGCAATAAAAATATCAAAGTGCACTAGCGCCTGAAATGTTCTTGTCGAACAATTTTTTGGAACAAAACCGATATCAAATATGTTGATATTTTCGCAAAGATAGCTCAACGCATTCCTATTGTGATTTTTAGAAAAATGTTCGGTTTGAAGCCTTTATGTCCTTCACCAAACATACCTCTATTGTGCTTTTAGGTTTTTTCTAACTTAACAGTCACAGAGAGAATCACCAGATTTTAAGCTTTTAGCGAGGAGTGACAGAATTTTTGGAGATTGCTTAAGAAAGGGTTCTCGCGTTAAGGCCTAGTTTGGAGGACGAGTTCTTACTTAGGTCTGGGTTTAGGGCTCCCCAATCAAACTTATTAGGAGTGCAAAACATGGTGTACTTTTGCCAACTTAAGAATAATAGAAACATGAAACTATCGTCCTATCGGAGAATGATCAGGCGTTTTCTGCAGTTCAAAAAACTCCCACATCCAATTTTATCCACCGACATCACAGATTATTCAAAGCATTAAATTCACATACACAAAACATCTTAGAAAACTTAAAAGAAACACAATGCACTAAACCGTCTTCTAAACAAAGTGTATTAACAATTTAACATGAGACGCTGGAAATAGCATAGTGTAGAAAAAGTGCAATAATTAATTCGCATAAATGACAAAAGTAAAAAATTATTACAGCAAAACAAGATAAAGTCCACATCAACAGAAAGGAAGACCCCCAAGCACTAGTTCTAACCAAAACCAAATGGATGGACTATAACAAAAATGCTACTCCAACAACAATGTGATAAAACGAAGAAAAAAAATTGGAGTAAAATCCTAAGATAACTGAGTTCACAGATAAGGACAATACAGTGGATGCTTCCTTCCGCGGTCGTCCACACTTTGCGCTGGTGACAGCAATTGCTGGCAAAGCTCGAAAGAGGAACATTTAATTGGTAGTACTCAAAACAAAGCGCAAAAGCCAAAAGAATAGATGAATTGACCTCGAGTGGTGCTCTAGGATTTCAGTACCTTCATCATCAAATTCAATCACCAAACGGCACAGGTTGCTTAGCAGAGCTGTAATTTTTGTCGCTGCAGCTCATATAAAAGCACCAAAGCAGACATAGACAACAACTAACAGTCCAAAACAGGTCTGCCGACTCTGATAAATTTAACAAACCATTACACAGCGGCAAGGGCAAGGATTGGAGAATTCTTCACAGATATCATGACCCCAAAAGCAACAAAAAGACACCCAGGACAAGCAATCGCGTCCCAGTAATTTTGCAAACAAAAGAATAAGGTATTGATAGGTTCAGCGTCATTTGAGGCAACATCACGCAGGTCTAGGTACAGACTTATGAAAATACAATGTCCGACCCAAATGTACTATGAAAAGACCATACTCGACTCATTTGAGCTATGAAAAGATTTTAGCTGGACATTAAGACACTCTGGACTTTAGCTCGACTCAGATTTTTTGCAAAAGACTGGACCCAAAATTTTACAAAAGACTTTAGCTCGACCCAATATTTGGGCTAGACTCAAGCTCGACACAATGTTTGTAAACAAAGTCGAGTTAAAGTCTTTTCTTGAGTCCATCATTGGTCTTTTCGTAAGTCTGCTCTTTTTTGCCATTAAAATCTTCCGTGCAATATTGCATATAACGTAGTCAGCGTGTCTGCTCCTTCATTTTTTACGATTCAGAAGAGCCACTAGTCCCTCAAAAACCTGCATTTTTTAAAAAAAAGATAGTTCATATTTTTGGAGAGGAATACAAACTGAATAACGACGAAATTTTGCCATGGCTAATGTGACTAGGACCAATACACTTAAGCTAGCTAAGTTCATTGAATCGAGTAATGTAATATACTCGAGCTGCCATAACTCTTTATCCTAAGATTTGAAGAATATCTTGAGGCTTTTGTCGGTTTTCCAACTGTTTTTTTAAGTTTGACTGCTCTGTTGCAAAGCTATTTAGTCTTGCTCAGGCTCTGCTATTTTTTATGTACAGAAAAAATTCTTTCAGTTCTTTTTTTAAGGTAGCTTTCGATGTTGTTTTCAGTCTAATATTAGAAGGCAGACTATTATAAATTTTATATATATATATGAATTTGTAGAAGATATATATATATATATATATATATATACATATATATATATATATATATATATATATATATATAATATATATATATATATCTTCTACAAATTCAGAGCACTAATAGTAGAAACAACACACAACAGACACAATCAAAAGGCATTATGTTTTGATGGAATATTTTTTTCATAAGAGTTTGAGCAATTAAGATAAAACTTGAGACTCTTTTCAAATAATTGTCTGTCAGGAACCAATTTTGACGATTACTTGCGGCGTTTCCCAACAATACGTTTCTTGGAGCACTCTTGGCAGCTGAGAAGAAGCTGCACTGCTATAAATACGGAAATTAACTTGTTCAATCATTTCCAACAAAAAAGCACTAATTCCCAATGTGAACAAAATTCGAAAATGATTTTTTAGACTTTGCAGAAATTGCCAGTCTGACTACAGATAACAGATCAACTTACCACGGCACGGAAAAAAAATCAAACTTCCCCAACGCTACTTCATTGCAAAAAAATCGGATTGAAGTTCTACGTAAAACCATTGTGTTTAGAGGCAGCACATTGAAAAAAGACTACGCTGGAATAGAAAAGACTGACCTGGAGAAAATATACAGTTTTAGAACAAATTTACACTACATATATCCAGTTATCAACTAACAGAAGTAAGCCAAAATCCAAAGGGTCAACATTGCGGCTTCAAAAAAGCAAAAATTTGTAATTTTATGAAGCATTTGGGAATGGTGCAAATGTCCTCTGCTGCTTGCAAAGTTTCTTCCTACACATCACTGAATATTTATGAAAGTAGTCAAGATTTTTTTAAAGTCAAGAGTCGAGAGTGAAGTCCAAACATTTGTGAGCAACCAATCGGTAACTTTATGACAATCCCTAAAAAGGATAAAGCAGAAATGAGTGCATAAAAAAATTTTGAGTGACATTGGAAACCAATTCAGATACACTGTTGTGAAGCTCAGTTTCAAGATCGGAAAAAACAGAAATTGGAAACCGAACAGCCAAATCACAATATGTGATCAGCCAAATTTAAGTTTCATCCATTCAAATAACTTAGAATCGAAAAATATGAAGAAACCGGTAACAATTCAGGCCGAACTTGAAATTTTCTGTAAAACTGAGATGACAACAATTTTTTCCAGCAAAACATTTCTTGACACTCAGCACAATCACACTTGAACGAATTTAATTCGAGCAGCGATAAAATGTTTGCATAGCTAATTGTTTGACTGTAACACAAAATGACAAGAAAACCAGTAATAAGAAACACGTCTCATGGAAATTTAATCCAGTTGAAGTCCTCAGCAGAGTTCAAAAATTGTAAAACCTTAAACCTCAACTTTTTCAACTTTTCAAATTTACAAAATCATTTGTATCAGATGAAACAAAATCAGAGCTTGCTACATCTGAATGACCAAAGAGGCTTCACTTCGACTAACAATTTCACCTTTCCTGAAAGTCAAATTGAGTAGAGCCCGGGTCGAGGTGTCACCGCCATTCAACGCAAAATTATGTAAGATGAATGCGGAAAATTTTGTAACATGAGCGGAGAATGCGGTGAAATAACATAAATTCACCGCTTAACTTAGTGGCGATTTTACATAAAATCACCGCTAAGAAAAAAGTGTTAAAATTGTGTGGGAACATTAGTGATTGTATTTTGTTCAATGAAGTTAAGAAACATTTATTAAAAGAACAACGGAAAAATTACCCACAGATAATCATATCTTTTCGAAACTTTTTTTAAGCGGTGAATTTATGTAACTTCACCACTAGACTGAGCGGTGAACTTACATAATTTCACCGCATTTCACCGCAAAATTATGTAAGAAATTTGCGGTGAAAAACCAACTTTTCACCGCTTATCTTACATATTTTTCCGATATCTTCTCGACCCGGGAGAGAGCATCATTGTTCTTTCAGGTTTTCTAAACGCTGGCGGACATTTGAGAGCTGGCGGATGACTTCGCAAAGCACCTCTGCATTAAAACTTAAGACATCTTATAATTTCTCGCAGCAGATGTCAAATTGACCAGATTTGTGATTCAGGGTGCCAATAATAAGTGCCCATCGCAAAGGGTTCAACTTTCGAAAGAGAGCACTTGCAGGAAACTTTTATACTGAATTACGTACGAGTAGCTTTAGGAAGCTTCATGTAGTATTTCCCAATTTGCAGACAATAGACAAAAAATGGTCAGACCAAAGAAACTTCTCTTCCCTGAGCTCTAAGTTACTGATGCGTCGAAACACAACCTATTTGCAAACACTATTTGCGAAAAAACAGACGAGGAATTGATATGAATTACCTTTGTCTGTTCTAATGTTTTTTTACGCAAATCGCTTAATTATAAATATGCGGCAGTCAATCTCTTAATTGATGATCTGCTAACAACTATTCACATAATTATATAGGAATTATTTAGTTTGACACCACAGTTTGTGATAAGACGAAGAGCTTCATTGAAGCGAGCCAATCAGTCATACCAACAATTGGGACAAACAATCCACTCAATAATGAGTATATCAGATTTCAAATGCATAAAACTTTCAGTGGATTTGCAAACTCTCCTCTAGCGTCATATTCTGGAGGGGTCTAAGAAAGATTGGTTGAGACAATAAAATATAATGGCTGTTATTTTTCGATTTCAGCCATCTTCAGAAAAATTAGTTAATAGATCATAAAGAGAAATCATTTAAGATATTTCTATCTTTTTATTCGGCCTGCCCTGAAATTAATGTCTTTTAGCTTTTCCGATATGATGATATGCATGTCCATCACGATACTTCTACTGTCGATTTTTTTGCTGGAGATTTTTTTTACTTCTTTGCTCATAATTACAAATACTTAGTTTTTTGCTGACATTGTACTAATTCAAATCAACAGTATACTAAATGAGTTAACCGTCCCCATCCTGTTCTTTAATTTCATCAATTGCTTTCGTCTTTTTCTTTTACTCAGGCAATTTGTTCAACTACCATCTCATTGGGTGAGTCGAGAAGAATTAATTAATAAATTAAGTCCCCTCCCATTGGTTGACATTGTAGTTCAACTTCAAAATTGAAGCAATCTTTCTGCGATATTATTACTCGATCCATTCGGCGTCTATATAACTCCCCACTTTTTGGGCGAGCTAATTGTTTCGACCCCACTTGCCACTTATACACTCAAATGAATTTTTTTTGTTCAGACAATTTTGGTCGATCGATATATTCATCGTAGAGAAATGTGATTGGTGTCATTAAAGAGCTCATCTAGCGTAGAATTCGAAAATAAAAATACTTTTTGAATTCATTTTTGTGGAGGAGCTTACGAGGTTCAAAGTTTCCTTTTAACACGGGATATTCGGTTCACTTATTTCACTTTTACCACAATTTTTTGTTGAATTAACACTTTTTCTATAAAATTTTTAGTTCAAAAACACATTTCAGGCAACAAAAAAATTCATCGATTATCCATTTCTAATAGACAAAAGTCAATAAAAAGACTAGTTCTGCTCTCATAGGGAAGTTTACTATAAAAAAAATTGAATTCTATTTGAGAGCTTTTTTTAGAAAATTTTGCATATTTTTCAAGTCACCTAAAGACCAGTCACTTTTCATAAAGAAGCTTTGTTAATGGCAAACCTCCTTTACAATCAAATGAAGCTCAATGAACAAAAATTTTTTTTCCAAGGAATCGCTCACGTTTTTTTTGGATTCGTATCTGAGCTTTCGTAACTTAAAAAGAAATTTTGATTTTCTTTTTAAGGTTTAACTAATTTTTTGGACTCCTATGGCATAAACTCGGTAACTAAAAGTGCAATAGATTTCGTAATGAGCATTAAGTGAACCTATCTAGTGCTTTGAGGGGACAGCTAATGGCTGTTAAGACTTTGAAAATAATTGTTTGAAATTTGTTTTTAATGTTAACTAATCATAACCTTACTTTTGTGAACTGCAAGTCGTTTTCAGTATTAACAGGACACATTTGCTTCCTACTACAAACAAAATTAATCCCGTTAGCTGTTTTGTCTTCTAACTATTGGTGTTTTGACTTCAATGCCACAAGATTTAATTTTTTTTTTGGACCTTTCGTTTTATTGGCTCCTTTTGAATTCAAATCCTGTTATCTTATTTTTAATAGCTCTCATTGGCCTAAAACAATTCAAAGGATCATAGCTAAATTTTTCAGAGAAAAAACTTTTGGCTTGAATGGCTTCGACACTTTCGTCTCACACTTTTCTACGAGAATTTTGGGTTTTTGCCTGTATTCGTTGACTTTCATAATCGTAAGACATATTGTGAGAGCTTTTTGATTACCTATGCATGAAAAACATCATTGCTTTCACATTGCGGCATAACTGAGCATATCTGTTGACTTCCTCCGAGAGCTATTATTTTAATGCCTGTAAGGTCTTTAAAAATGTTTTTTTTTGAAAAGATTTTTTTGAACATTGATCAATCTTAAACCTAATTTTGTGAACTCTGAGTCAGTCTCAGTAATGATAAGACTTTTTTCCTTTCTATTTCAAATTTAAAAAATTATCCAGTTAGCGAATTTATCTTCTAACTATTGGTAAGTTGATGCACGAGCTTTCATGCTTTTTTTGGTATATATTTTTTGGTTCCTTTTGAAATCCTATTACATTAGCCTACTATTAATAGTTCCCATAGACTTACAGAAGACGTTCAGTAAAGCCCAAAAAAGTTGTGAGAGAAAAGCTTTTTGTTTAAATGGCTTCGACCCTTTCTTCCCGCATTTTTCCTTTATTTTTTAGATTCTGCTTGTATTAGTTGTTGTTTTCATAGTCAGTGACATGTTGTAGTGTCCTATAGATAAGTTTTGAATGACAAACGACCTCGTGGTCACATCTAGACACATTTTAACGTAGTTAAAGGCTTCCGTTGAAAGCTGTTGAATTTTATGACGTTGATAGCCGTAAAACGCTGAACGGTCTCATGAGTTTGCAATTGCAAATTTAATGAATCAGGTTACCCGAAGCTGTCAGTTTAGAGCGAATAGTCTTTAAAATTTACGTTATTATACATTTTTAAAGTTTTTTCAATCTTTTCATTTTTTGTTGTTCCTTTCGTCAACTTGTAACTTATTCTCGTCATTCAGAGCTCCCATCGAATTTCTTGAATTCCGTGGTTTTATTTTATTTGTTCAATTTTGTTGATCTTTGGAAGTCAATTTTTGAAAACAGAAGAATCCCAATGCTGTTAAAAAATTATTTGAAAACAAAAATTTTTTGATAAGTTTGTTTTTGAATGGCTTCGACAGTTTTCTCGCTCAAATTTTTTTCAATTTGCTGTTTTTACCCGATTTTTTTTTCTCTATATAGCCGTAAATGCTGAACGATCTCATAAGCTTCTAATTGAGGATTGAATGAACTATTTGCAGTCAGTTTATAGCTAAAGTTCATAGTCTAAAATTGAGATATTTTTCAGTTTTTGGTGTTCTAGTAAATTATTCGTCAACTAGTAAATTATTCTCAACATTGAGAGGTCCCATATATTTCATTGCAATTCAAAAATAACGTGTCTAAGTAAATTATGCCGTAACTGATGGTTGGTTTGTTGCACCATATGCGTTTTCATAAAAGTTTTGTGAGTGGTCAAAATTTGTCTCTTTCTCTCTTCTTTTAGCGCATAGATCCCAATGATTTTCAAATGTGTACAAGTGAACTTATTTAATCTTTCATTATAATTTTGGCTGAACTTGTATGATGAAAAATTTAACTAATAATGCATAATAATCAGATAATAGCTAATCATTTTATTGGCTTCAAACATTTGTGTTTTCGCAACTTGTATTCTTTTAAAGTTCTTCTGCATCTTTAATCCGTTTCTATGGCTTAGTTTAACCAAACACAGGTCTTATTGGTTTGGTAAAGACTTTCCTGAAAGTTTAATAAAACTTTTCTCTTTAATAGCTAATGATTTTTAAGACTGAAATTTTTTAATGTAAAAAATTGAGTAGATTTTTGAATTTCGTCTCATTATTTCTTCTTTTTGTCGACTTTTTAGCTGGTTTCATTAGTGAGACTTCCAATCTAATATATATATTTCGGAAAAAAATTGATTAGCTAAGGCTTCATCGGAATGTATTTTGGCGTTTTTGCCGATGGTGACGATGGTGATGCCGATGGTGATGAAGGTTTTTGACGATAGTGAGCTTTTGTCGTGAAATTTTTGTTTTTGCTTATTTTGTTGTTTGATCTTTTTCTCGTAGTCTTTTTAATGGCAGCTCTCCTGAGCACTGTAATGACACATGGGGTCAAAACATCATGTGCAAACGCACATTAACGAGCCTCCTTGTATTAATCTATTATCAATTATGGAAATTTAAAAATTTAAATCTCACTGGCCTAGAGTTGAGTTCAACTCATGTTCAGTTGCCTGTCGTTATATCTCTGTCCGACGCCCGCAGAAATTACGGCAAAACTTGCGGAAAAAACCTCAGACGAAAACTTTAACGGAACTCAACTCACGTGTATGGAAGTTGACGGATTCACTGCTGAGTGAGGTCAAACCGTGGTCCAATTCTGTGACTGTAGCTGTACCATAGAGACTAAAAGAGTAGGAGGTCTGAGCTACGAGGTAGAAGGCTCTGGCCGTGTAGTCTCCTCCTCGTCTGAAAGGAGTCAAGGATCCATCCAGTGTCAGATTGGCACCATTCGGATCATCTCTCTCGAAAGTGCCATTGATGCTCATAGTTATCGCTTTACCATCATTACTGTCAAAGGGAAGCCAGAAGCGAACCTCAATTTGATCAGCGTCATCGTCATCTGACTCTAGAACACAACCCAGGTTGAGGAGCGCGATCCAAAAAAACAGCCCTGTTTTTTCTTTTCATTGGTCTGTATGTAGATTGAAATTATGTTTATTACAGAACCGTTAGATCTTGGGGTCTTTCCCAATATACCGCTGATGAAATTATAGCCCCCTTATGGTATATTTACCACGATGGGGAACTAGAGTTTATCAGACCACTTAGCTGGGGGGGGGCTATAATGGGAAAAACCCGATTCTTGTAAATGAATTGTAAATAAATTTTCTTAGCTAGTTCATTCCAACGCAGTAACTAGTTGAAGTTTCTGCAGAACGCAAGATTTATTATGTCCATGTCCATAATTGTAGGGCGGGGTTTATAAATGCATCTAATGAAATAGTTGAGGACTCTCTTGTCAATCTAGTGCCACAACCAAATGGATAAAAACCAATAGCTCTTCACTTATTAACGCATAAACCGTTTTTGAGGAAGCGAGGGGGAATACTTCTGACTAGCGAACAAATTGTTTTGATTGACTTAAACTAAGGCACTTCGTCTTTTAAGTGGCTGGTTTTCTATTCTATAAGATAAATAAACGAAACCTTTTTCACATTCTTAGCTTAAACAAAAATGGCGGAATAAAACTATTTTTCTTATAAAAATGACATAACACTGCAGAAAACGAAAGTTTGCTAATTTCTTCCGAACTGATTATGATTTCCTACGTTCATTATTATGTTCCTTCTATGTATTAAGTTTGAATTATCTCCAATGCATTGAAAGATGAATTTGAAAATGAATTCTCTTCAAAAATGGCCTATTTTGGGAATGTAGCACAATCCCGCGGAATATGACCAATTTTTTTTGAGAACGTAACCCAATTTTGGGAAAATAACCCAATCCCCATTGTTTCATCTTAATGATACGGTATTCAAGCAGACGCTATGCCAAGTTTGACTGTGACCTTTTTTGTATACCTCAGAGATGATTTGGAAATGTTTCTTTTTCAGAAATCTCATTTTGCCTAAAAAGTAAGTATATTCTAATGCTTGAGTACCGTTGAAGAATCCTTTGTAAAATCCATTCGCATAGTCCTTCACTTCTTGTGTCCAGATATTCCATGGTGCTGCTGGTCCTGAAAAGATAGAATTTCCTATGAAACTGTAACAACGTCGGATGAACTGATCTCGAACGACAGGCGGGGGGCAATTTCATTTAGGGGTGTACTTTATAAGTTTTTTTTTCGGGTGCATAAGTTCCGACCTCACAGTTATTCGAACCCTCAGCCTCCAGGAAAACTTTCTGACATCTCAACTCTAAAGCTACAAGGCCTCTGATCCTCAACTGCTCACATTCTGTTTTATAGGAGCAACAAATAATGAGAACAATTGAGGTAACTCAAAAATGAAGAGCTAAAGCGTAGAATAGTCACATGAGAAGTCTGAGAAGTGAAAGAATGCTATCAAAACGGTCAAGCAAAAAGTTTTATAAAAATGCGAGAGGAAAAAAAACAAAGTGGAACAAAAATTCAGCATTTTTAGACTGAGCAACATGCCCAAATTAGACTATTGTTTCGCTAAAAAATTTGATGACACATCTGATCGCTTTTGGTTGTGTACAAAGTTGCCGCGGTTAGCTTGTAATATCAAGCCAATTATTACACCAGTTAATCTCTGTGATACTCTACGATGCTGTAATAATACCTTTACTCTGTAATCTCATTGCGCATTTGTAACCATATACATCTTAACTCATATATTTTTATTCTGGTTAGATGCATATAAAAAAACATAGTCCGCAACTTGACATATAACGAGACTACAGTAAAAGAAATTGAAAGAAAGTGTCGAAAAAATGTTCTAAATTGCTGTGTTAGTTCTGCAAATTCGGCAAGATTCCGGAGTTCCACTTAGGTCAACTTCTAAACAAGGCTACTTAGCTTAATATTAACGCCAGCTAGCAACCGTTTTAGTGAACTTCGAATTCCTATTGACTATGGCTTATTGACCGGGCTTTATCAGTCTAACTCAATTCTTTTTGTGAAAGACGTGACTTATGTAAAACGGAAAAGGTTATCAAAAGAAAAATCTAAACAAAAAAATAGCAGGACATGTCTTGAAACAATTCATTGAAAAAAAATTTCAATTATGGAACCCAAAAACTAAACAATGAATTGAGTTGCAAACCATTTTGAAATCCATTTGCGAAAAAAAGAACCAATGGAAAAAAAGGAAGAAACCGTTAAGAAGTCAAATTGCCCAATGTGAATAAAAATTAGCTCACAAAATTCGAAAGTTTTTTTCAATAACCGTTTCCTCGCTCTAATTTGTAGTTGCAGTAAACAAATTGACACCTTGAAACCACTCGCTTTTTCGCTCAATTTTCTAGCATGGCGTGATCAAAAAAGACGCTCAACCAATATTCCTCTGTGACCCGGTAAAAACAGTCCCCAATACATTTTAATTTCTTCAAATTGTAAAACAAAGGAGAGCGCCCATATAATAGCCATTGAGAAGTTGACTGCGGCAACGTAAAAAAACTCTAATTTAAGTATTTCTCAAATGGCGCTCAGTTTCGATTTTAATATTTCAGAAATTTCTTCCAAGCATAGGATGACTACTTCCTACAAGGTTGAGCGTCACTGTTACAAGACTTAAATTTAGTGAATAATCGTATATGCTTCAACCAAGCGTCGTAGCGCAGTAATTGTTCAGTTTTAATCAAAATTCAGTTCAATCCCATGCCTAGTTTTAATTACCTAAATCACGTTAAGAAACTAGAGGCTCGAAAAAAGTGGATATAAAACAAATGCAAACAAACAATCTTAGCATAACTAACGCATCCAAAAAGCCTCCAATTTGACCATTTCAGAGCTTCGCATGTACACCTTGAAGTAGCTCAGTACTCCATATCCAGTATAGTTGAAGTTATAAGTAGAATGATTATAACTATCCTCGTATTCCCCAATTGCTGCTGCTAAACCATTTGTGAATAGGAAACGAATTCCTCTGATCACATTGGTTGTTGAATTGTAAATAACATCCACCTGAAACAAACAAGCATTGTCAAAGTTTTTCTAAAAAAAAGTATGAACATTATAGTCAATAACTTCGCCTTTCTTTCGCGTTTTTGTGATGCAGTAAACGCAACCAAAAACAACTGAGCGCATTTATTTTCATAGGGAGCCAATCTAAACTTCAGCACTTATCCTGTGAGAATCTTGCATAAACGCCCATTTTTTATCAGAAGCCCCCTCCCCTCTCCACTAAAAGTGAAACGGACCATTTGATCTTCTTTGGGCTCAAGAACCCCGTTTTGCGGAACACGGGTCCACTGATCCGTCGCTTCGTTCCACAATACAGCTTCTAGACTTTTTGATAAATGAAAAGACTTTTTGGTAAATTGCAAAAAAGAAGTTTATATGAAAAATTTTAAAGACAACATCAAAAAATAATACGAGAAACCCTCACTGACAAACCCGAAAACAATTGTCATTTTATAAAGATGATTCCAAATGCGGCAGTGTAATTTTATACAATTAATTAAGAGCCGGACTGTGTATGTTGGATAAATTGGTCAGAACTCTTAAGACTTAGAGAAAAATGTTGCCTTGCAAGCAGATAATGAGATTATGATTATTCACTTTTCAGTTATTTGAGACGATAGAAATTTCCTACGATTCGTATGGACGGATTACTTCTTTGATGAAAGAAACAACTTAGAGCGCGTGGCTCAAGGGTGTCTGCGAAATATGCTCTGATGCAAGAAAACGCAAACGTATTTCCAGAGCTCCAAACAATCAAATCGAGCCATTTATAGATGGTTGATCTTGTATACTCTAGAAAATGAAATGAAGGTAAAGCAATTTCTATGAAGCCTAATGGAAGCGTTTCAACTCGGAAAGTACAAACTGGCAAAGATGTGCTGATGTTCAGCAGATATTTACTGTTGTATTTCAATGGACACAAATAAATGCTCCATTTGAACAATTTCAACGGAATAGTTTCACTGAAAACAATTGGCATGTGACCGTCTCGGAGCCTCGTGTCAGAGCCTTTCAGTACTGATTGATTACAATCCAATGGTAAAACGTTAAATCAGTCCGGAATCAGAGTGACCTAAGGGTAAATTTACCTCGCATTATGTTCAGACAAAACCCAGAAACATTTTTTTTTATGAATCGTCACTGGACAGTCTTAGGTTGTTGTTTTTTTCTGATCAGAGTAATATCATAGTAAAAATGAAATTTTCGAAAATTGCAAATTTTGGTAAACGTGTCGCACGATCAGCCAAAAAACAGGTAAAATCGAATAAGAACACGTTACAAAAAAAATAGAAAACAGAGAACATATGTATTGTGGTACTAGGTTCTGACACGGATGACCTCCACAAATATCCCCCAATGTATTGCACTCGTTTATATCTGAAACATCCACTTTTGCTCCGGAATCTGCAAATCGGTTCACTCAATGCCCAAGCTGGGGTCCCAGGCCAAAAATCTATATCATTGGACCAAAATTAACGTACCAGGGGCGCCATGCGTTGAAAATTACACGATCTGGAAGCCTGGATGGACTCACGAAAGTCTAGACATTGGCAATTTTGAACGCCATGGTCATAATTTTTACCTCAGTCTGTGATTATTAAAAACTGAAGACACTAGTTGTTACTTTTTCAACAAAGTGGTGTTGTGTATATCAGGTGTGCAAGTGTTAAAGTGTGTTCAATTGTGTTCAACTTTATTACCATAGCTTTTTTTATATCTTAACCCTAATTGTGTTGCCAAATGTCTTTTATCCTTTATCGGCTTCTTCTCGGCTCCTTGGACTTGTTTCAGAGGCATGGTTATCACATTGGACAATTTGACGAAGATCCGGGTGTCTGGGCCCATTTTCAGGACGATTTTACGGCAGGTGGGGATGGCTCTGGTCGCTACTGGTCCACCTTCCAGCTGTGCAACAGGGTCTCGGACGCTGTGAATGTTCACGGAAAGACCTCAGTGCAAGCGTCAGAATGTTCTCAATGCTCCCAGATTGTTCCCGGTGGGAATATCCAGATGGGAATATCCAGATGGGAATTCACGATAACCGAGTCGTCAGCCAGTCTAAACTGCTCAAACTGCTGAAACTCTCTAAACTGCTGAAATTTAGACCAGATACGAATCTGCTCAAAACAAAATTTTCTCTGTTTTTTTGAAGTTATATATAATCTTGAAATTTCTCAATTTAAAATCATTTTTTGTTTTGTCATAAAACTCTACTCCTTTGAAAACAAGAAACAATCAAGCTTCAACTAGTTCGTAAGAGGATTGTTCGAAAGCTGCAATTGTTAATGCTGCTCAAAAAAACACTCTCCACTTGATTTAAGTATTACAGTAGGTTAGGGTGCTAAAATTAAAAAGTGCAAATAAAATTTTACTGAGTTGCGATTTAAATGGACGGGACAGAATTGAAATAGAGAAAAGACCAAACTCTGAAGAAAAATGAAAACATTGATAGATGAAGTTGTTTTCGATCTTATAGCCGGAAACTTTTCGTCATGTCCGCAATAATTTTACAGTTTTGTCTCCAGTTCATCTTTAATTAACTTTTTTGAACTCTATTCGTTTCTTCTGAGATTGATTGTGGCCAAATGAAATTGCAGTGGTCCTGCGAGTGTCATGATGAAAATGTTCTTGAATAGAAAGAGATGATGCTTTTGTGCTACCGGTGCTACCGTTTATCATAAAAGTTGAGTACAAAGCTACTAAGCACCATTTTTGTCCTTTTTTGTGAACCAGAAACAATCAAGCTGCTACTAGTTCGTAAGAGGACTATTTGAAAGCTGCAGTAGGTTACGCTGCTCAAAAAATTACACCCTACTTGATTTCAGCATTACTAGTAGGTTAGGGTGCTGCAATTAAAAGATTCAGATTAATTTTTTCTGAGTTGTGATGCAAATGGACGGGACAGAGTAGGTTCGGGTGCTGCAGTTAGGAGCATTTTAGCGAAACTATTCTGAGGTAACCTTGTTCTGAGGATAATACTGTTGGTGAAAGAAAAAATATACTTTCTTTGTTGTCCAACTTTAGTTCGTAGTTGCGCCCAAATACTCTCCTAAGAAAATAACGGTTCATTAAACTGTTATATCCTAAAAATTAACGATCAAAACGGTCATTTCCTAATTAAAAAAAACGGTTCAAAAGCGGTTTTATCCTAAGAATTAGCGGTCAAAAACGGTCATCTCTTGATAAAATAACTGTTAAAAACTGTCATTTTCTAAATAAAACAACTGCTAACAACGGTTATCTCCTAAAAAATCGGTTAAAAACTCTCATTTCTTACGCTTAAAAAACGATCAAAAACTGTCATTTCCTAAATAAACAACGGTTAAAAACGGACTTGTCCTAAAAATAACGGTCAGAAACGGTGATTTCCTGCTATTTAAAAACGATCAAAAACGTTCTTCTCCTTAATATATCGCTTAAAAACGATCATTTCCTGTATCGATAAAACGATCAAAACCGTTCAAGACGAACAACAAAAACATGAGGGCTTTGACCGCTTTTCCCTCAAATCCTCATCAAAACTATCATTTCTTATGCTTCTTCGGGTAAAATATCAACAAGGGTGGGGTAAGACAAAAAAGTCCGGTAAAGCTACAACACTGAAAAATGAGAATCTGGTTTTATATTTTACACGGACATACTTACAGACATTTCTCGCTCGTAATTAGGTGTCAGTAAAATCTATGAGTCCGGCCCAAAAATCTGAAAGGCTAAAATTAGCGCGTGTAACGGGTGCCAACTATCTTTCTTCAAAATTCGAGCTTCTGCTAGACTTACTGCTTTCACGGAGAGTTGAACTGGTTCAATTTCTGCTGCGCTCCATAAGTACTGTTGATAGTTAATAAAGTATCCTGCCACTATCAGTCCCTGGCCCACGATGAGAAAAGAACAAAAAAAAACAAAATTTATTTTTACACAAATCAGTTGCTAACTTTTCTGCGTAGTCGAGAGTGGATGGCAGTCATGCAAAATCTTGCAAGATTCTTGCAAAAGTAGTTATCTGGCAGAATCTGGTGGAAGGATGACTATCTGCGAGATCTTGTAGGACGAATGTCTATTTTTCATTATCTTACAAGATAAATGGTTCGCAAGATCTTGCAGAACATCTTGCATCATGCATGACGATGCATTGTCTTGCAAGATCTGCGAGATTAAAATTCGAAGAAGACTGGTGATACAATGTTGATACAATCTGTTGATGCTGAGCTTATTAACTTAATAACCAAATTGAATAGCGCTTCAAGGCCATTTCAAGCTAGAAGAGCGAAATTTAATGCTACCTTCTACTGAAGCCATACGAATTTGCGTACCCTCACATGTAGCAACTATTATTAGTACACAATCGTCATACATGAAGCTAAACTGAAACTCAAACTCGAACTACTCTAATATTGCCACGTATTCAAGTGTTCACAATCACACAATTTTAGCTCAAACGGAGCAAGAGATACCCATCTTGGTAAGCCAGATTCTATGAATTTCAGAAAATTTTTCCACCAATTTAGAGAGTGCCGGGCACCGTATGCGGTATCCAGAATCCCAACCTCAGTATTTTCAGAGAATCTTACGACATAGTGATCTACAACCAGAGGTGCAATTTTGAAATGTACGGCAGTATAAATAGAGCTTGAAAATCTACCAAAAATCAGATGATACTCGTAAGTTTGGTTACATTAAACTGACATACAGTGCGTATTGAAGCACACTTTCTTAAGCGGTAAATTACTTGTGTCCTTTTCTTGTTTCTGCTGATCATGTTGGTGATTGTACAGTTTTAACTTTGCTTTGACTTGTGAAAAGAAAATTAACTTTGATATTCCCAAAACTTTCTTTCTGAGGAACAAATTATCTAAGAAAGAGTAATTTTGTGCAAAGCACATTGTCAGTTGCTCTTACAGGTTTTAACGAAGCCTAGCATAGTTTTGATATTGGTGTTATAGAGGCCAATTGAGAAATAAAAGTTGTTCATTATATTAACTCGAGTATTCGAATCTGAGGTGAAAAATGTTGTGTTATTTCTCGAAGATCATTTAACCAATACGGTTCATTTCCTTTCCTTTGATTAGTTTTATGATAGTGTTGTGCACTGCCAGGTTTGCTCAAATTTGAATCTTTACCTAGAGAGTTATTCAACATTGAAATTTTTGCACATGTTTTAAGATGGGGTATAAAAAATAAAAGTTTGCCCCACCAACGCAGTTTACCAAGCGTTGTTTATTTTTACATCAGATAGTAGGCCTACTTAGCGTTCATTATCCTGTGAAATTATACTTCATTTGTGGTTAAAGCGATATCATTGAAAAACCTCTAATTTAAGACTAATTGGTTATTTGAAATTTCGGATTTTTGCGTATTTGAAGCAAAGTCATGTCTTATTCAGCAAAGCTGAACAATTAGTTGTTTGAAATTATTGAGCGTCAAGTAATGCAATGGGATTCTAGAGTATAGCGGATAATACAGTTCACAAAAGTTAACTGCAAAAACGCAATATCCGGAGAGATTTGAAACCGCTGAAACGAACTTGGCGGTGTAAAGTTTTCTTCGACTTTGATAAGAGAGCAGCCGTTACATTTGGTCCGCCGACAGGGACAGTGGAAGGCAGCCCCCAAAACAAATCAAACAAATCAACACCAACAGGCCAGTGAGGCGAACAGAAGTGTTCAATTCAATAAAGAAATTGAAGTGCGAACCCTGCTCAAAGTAAATCAGCAAAGCAGAAGCAAACAGCAACCAGGCGATTCGAGCACAACCAGCAGAGAGGAGCTTCAATCAGCAGCACACAGACACGACAAGAAGCTTCAAGAGTTAGTGGAAGAAGTTAACACTAAAACAGGAATTGGCTGCAAGATAATTGAAGATTCATATCGACCCAACAAACTAAAAGTTCTCTACGAACAGACTGTTGACCTTCCAGAGGAACAAATACTCAAGCAACTGCAGCGCCGAAACAAGCTTGCACTCTACCCAACAAGTTTTGTTGAAGAACATCTGAAGGAAGCAAGGAAGTGCAAAGCAAGTTTGGACTATCATTGGCTTGCATATATAAGCAAAGGCACGCAACCAGCAATGAATGCAGAACAAAGCAACACAACTCAAGCAGTGAACGACAATGATAGCAACAACAACTACCCAACGGACAACCCCGTTGCTCAAACAGTGCAAAATAGAGCAACAGCAAACGGCCAAGATACGGAGAACGTTTCGGAAACGTCTTCAGCAAAGCAAAGGCGCGAGGAAAGGATAAAGAAATTCGATATCGAATTCAAAACCAAGATACCACTGGAACAGGCATGGTTTGAGTGGAGAAGGCTAGAGCTTGAAATGCAATTGAGGGAACTAGAAACCAGGCATCAACTACTGGAGGAAGAGCGTGAGCTAGAGCGCAAAGTGAAGAGAACGGCATTAGAGAATGATGATGTTCGTTCCCAATCAACTAGTGCTCGAGACAAATTAAAACTGTACCGCAAAGAAGAGAGATGTCTCAGACTGGGCCGGTAGAATCGACAAGTTTCTAACACCAGATCGATCAACAGCTCGCTTAGAAGCAACCCCTGAAGTGAACAGGCATAGTGACTTCTCTCGTGATCGCAGTTCACGAGACTGTTCCTCAAATGTTGATGACTGAGATGTTTCCCCCAGAGCTGTACTACAATACAACAGTGGCTATTCAGGTAGCAGAAACCTACCAAAGCTGAAGTTGAACAACTTCGACGGAAACCCTCTAGAGTGGCCGGAGTGGTCTAGTTTGTTCATTGCTACAGTGGATCAACGACTAAAACCAGACTCAGAGAAGATAAGCCAACTGAAAATTCTACTGAAAGGCAAGGCAAGGTCAGAAATCTCTGGAAAGGGCTATTCTGGAGAGCTCTATGGTGCGTCATGGAGCATCCTGGAGAGGAAGTTTGGGAGGCCTCACGTGATCATTGATGCACAACTGGAGAGTCTTCGCAAAGCAAATCAGGTGAAACCTCACGACTCAACAGGTCTGATCAGTTTCTCAGTTGTTGTTTCGAATTTTGTGAATGTGCTCAAAGAGTAAAAACAGTTTGGTGATCTGAAATCAAGCTCGACACTGTACATGGCAGTAGATAAACTACCTCAAGTTCTCGAAGAGAAGTGGTGGCTCTATGTTGAAGATAAAGAAGAAGATGGGCCTGATCTGGTTATGATTGAAAAATGGCTATCTAGGAAAGCATTCGTGCACGACGGGTGTTCAGCTTTCAAGCGAGAGCGAAGAGAAGAAGACCGAAGAAGCACAGCAGAGACAAATGGTTCTCGAAAACATCGAACTTCAGTGCTAGTTCAAATGTGAAAAACACCAAGCAAATGCAAAGTGATCAATGTCCACTAGCTAGCGGCACTCATAAAATATGGAACTGTCCACTATTCAGGAACATGAGTGTGTATTATCGGTACGCAGCAGTGAGGAAGCAAAGCCTATGTAATGGATGTCTAGGCAAAGGACATGCAATCAAAAATTGTAAAGTCAATGCGTGCGGTATCAATGGATGCATCAAGAAGCACAAGTGATTGCTACACTCAGAAAACCAAATGGTCGGGAGCAATCACGCAGTCAACGTAAGCGCAGCAACAATCAACCAGAGTAACGAATTTACTAATTTTCTTCAGTTAGTGCCTGTCTCAATGCAGAGCGGTGGCAACAGGCCGAACACATATGCTTTCCTCGACAGTGGATCAACGGTTTTGTTCATGGATCAAAGTGTGCAAGAGAAGTTTTGAGCCCAAGGCACCGATGTGACGCCCAACAAAGCTGGCTTACACGAAACGAATTATCTGAAGACAGAAAAGGTTCCCCTAAAAAAGGGACTACATTCAAAGGTGCATTCAATCGAAGCGTTTGCACATCCGTCAATCTCCTCGGGAAACACAAACTACAACTAGAGCGAACTGAGGCAAAGCCCTAATCACTTGAGTGTTCTAACCAACGAAAGCTTCAACTTGATGGAAGTTGGCATCATCCTTGGTCAAGAAGCTTATGAGCTACAACGTCCATTGGACTACAAGTTAGGAACACGAAGTGAACCTTTCGCCGTTCTAACAGAGCTAGGATGAGTAGTCAGTGGACCCATGACGGGCAAAGGAAGACAAAATGTTTGTCATTTCTTCTTCACAGAAGATGTGAAAGTGGCTGAGAATATCCAAACCTGGTGGGACAAAGAAACCTATGCTTCCAAAATCAACGTCGTCAGTCAGTCAAAGAAGAAACTGCAGGTACAAAAGGTGTTAGAGAGTACGATGAGCGGTACGAAATGGAAATGCTGTGGAATGAACCAGAGCAAAACCTTCCGAACAACTACAGCTCAGCCTTGGGTCAGCTTTAGTCACTGGAGCGAAGATTCCAAAGGGACCCAAACCTGAAGAGTTTGCATCAACAGTCAATAGATACAGATGTAGAAAAAAGATTCGTAAAAATATTGAACGAGTCCAAAGTGAAAGGCACCTTTGGGAAGGTATGGTGTTTGCCACATCATCCAGTGCTAAACCCGAACAAGCCTGGCAAATTAAGACGTGTTTGCAATGCTGCATCAATGTACAAAGTATGCCTAAATGATAAGCTACTAGCAGGACATGATCTGCTACATGCGTCGACTGGAACAATATTCAAATTCCGTGAAGGACCAATAGCCCTGACAGCTGACATCAAACCGACGTTTCAACAAGTGCAAGTTCCCAAACAGGATAGAAGTTGCTTGAGGTTCTTATGGCGCCCAAGGACTAATGAACCTGTTCAAATATATGAATGTCAGCGTCATGTTTTTAGAGCTAAAAGTTCTCCAACTTGTGCAAACTATGCTCTCAAGCGAGTGGGACTGGACAACTAAGAAATGTATCCAATTGCAGCAAAGGCAATACAAAACTTCTACATGGACGATTTCATGAAATAAGTAGAAACCCCGGAAAAAGCAAATGAATTCTTCAATCAACTACAACATCTTCTCTCGAAACATGGATTTGAACTGAAGAAGTGGGAAAGCAACAACGCAGTTACCAAAGCAATCCCAGAACACTTGAAATCAATCAGCATTACGAAATACTTTGATGTGGAATCCTATATGGATGGATCCTCAGTGCTAAGACTACAATGGACTGTCACTTATGATAGTCTTCAAGTGTGCAGAGGTACGAACAAGAAAGTTGAGGCAGCTATATCCCAGAGGAAGATTCTATCACTGGTATCTTCAGTATTCGACCAGATCGGATTGTTTGCTCCGTTCAGTGATCACATGAGAAGACTTCTGAAAAGCGTCTGGACCAAAAATGGACAACATTGGTACAACAAAGTGGAGCCTGGTGAAGAAGAAGAATTCCTGAGATGGAAAAAACAATTTCCAATAGTGGCATCGATAGAAGGTACTTCAACAGAGAGAAGGACAGAAGCGAACTTCATGTGTTTGCTGACGCATCTGAAGACACGATTTGTGCAGTGGCCTATCTACAACTACAAAAAAACTCAGCTGACTTAGCATTTGTCATTGGAAAATGCAGAGTGGCACCGACGACGCATCTTTCAATACGACGATTGGAATTGCAAGCGGCAATCATGGCAGTGAAGTTGAAGGAACAGATAGTCAAGGAACATTAAATGAAGATAAATAATTGCAGATTTTGGTCAGACTCAACTACAGTATTGCAGTGGATACACAGTTCCCATCGAAAAAAAAACAATTTTTTTGTGGCCAATAGAGTGACTGAGATACTAGATACAACTGTTGTTTCACAATGGAAAGCGGTATCAACGACCCAGCGGACATTGGCACAAGAGCAATCAACCCTGAAGATCTTAAGAGGAGTGAGTGGCTCACTATTGGGCCGGCCTGTTTGAAACGACCATAAGGTGAATGGCCAGAGCAAGTGAAACTAATCTTTGCTTCAGATGAAGAGAATATACTCTCATCAGTCTTCATGATACAGGCTGAAAAGAAGAAAGCTGTTATTCAGTGGGAACGACTCAGTAAGTTCAACAGACTAATGAATACAGTGGCATACGTACAGCGAGCATTTAACAGACACAAACCAGCGACTGTGGTAGTCAGCGTTGAAGAAAGAGAAAAAACAAAAGCAACAATCTTCAAGTTACTAAAGCAAGAACAGTTTGGTAAAGAGATGAAATCTCTGAAAGCTGAAAAAAATTTCAAAATGTAGCAAAACCCTAGAGTTCTTACTTTTCCTAGATGAAGGAGGACTAATTCGAGCCAAAGGCAGAAAAAGCAAAAGTCGATTGAACTTCAATGCAAAGCATTCAATTTTGCTAAATTGAAAACATCATGCGGTTGAATTATTCTTGCGAACGGAGCACAAAGACAATCAATACGAAGTCACTGAGCATGTAAGAAACCTTGTTCAGCAGAAGATGTGGACTCTAGGCATTCGAAACGCCTTATAATCAATCAAGAACAAGCGTGTTACCTGCAGAAAAGGCAGAGCAAAAGCGATAGCACCAGTAATGGCAGATCTACCCGAAGAGCGGTTAGAAGCTTCAACAGCCTTTACAAATGTTGGAGTTGACTACTTTGGCCCTTTCATTGTCACGATTGGGCGAAGAAAAGAAAA
This sequence comes from Convolutriloba macropyga, assembly GCF_964194025.1. Taxonomy (NCBI): domain Eukaryota; kingdom Metazoa; phylum Xenacoelomorpha; order Acoela; family Convolutidae; genus Convolutriloba; species Convolutriloba macropyga. Next base: position 31,864,563 of record NC_134468.1, on the reverse strand, counting down.
GCGATGGTGTTTTCTCTTTACTTGTCTAACTATGGGAGCAGTGCATATAGAAGTTGTACCCAAGTTGGACATATATAGTTGTCTCAATGCAATAATGAGTTTTATTGCTCGAAGAGGCAAATCGAGTGCAATCATCAGTGACAACGGGACAAATTTTGTTGGAGCTGAAAGAGTTTGCAGAGTACGTTGCGGCATGGAACAAAGAAGGGATCGAAGAACATCTAAAACAACGAGAAATCAGATGGAAATTCAATCCACCCGTAGCACCTCACTTTGGTGGAGTATGGAAATGGCCGGTGAGAAGCTACGAGAAAGCAATGTATGCAGTGTTGGGGAACAGATCAGTCACAGATAACGTTCTCTCAAATGCGATGTGCATTGTAGAGCAGACGTTGAACGCAAGACCTTTGACTCCAGTCAGTTCAGACGTTAATGACTTGGAAGCATTGACCCCCAATGACTTGTTGCTTGGCAACAGGAACGTTTGCTTACCCTGCCTTTCGTGTGCAGAAGAACTTGTTGATCATAAAAAAATTCTTTCGACAAACTCAAGCCTATGCAAATCTCATTTGGGACAGATTTCGTAAAGAATATCTGCCAACTCTGAATAACCGGCAAAAAAGGCGATCTACGGCGAATGAAATCCTTAAAGAAGGCTATCTCTTTTGGTTGATCGGAGACATTGATAAACGTGGATATTACAATCTAGGTCGAGTTACGGAGACCATCGATGGGTCCGCCGGTGTGTTTCGATCAGCGATAGTTCGAACGAACGATGGAGTGTATAAGAGACCAGTAGTGAAGCTCGCCCCAGTACTATCTGGAATAGATGTTTTCGCGATGGAAAACTGGGCCAGCGATGTTTTCGCTGAGCTTATTAACTCATTAAACAAATTGAGTAGCGATTCAAGGCCATTTCAAGCATTAAAGCTAGAATAGCATGAAGAGCGAAATTTAATTCTACATTCTACTGAAGCCATAGGGATTTGTACACTTTTATCAACCTTCATATGTAGCAACTATTATTAGTACACAATCGTCATACATGAAGCTAAAGTTAAACTCAAATTCGAACTACTCTATTGTTTCCACGTATTCAAGTGTTCACAATCACACAAAATTAGCTTAAAAGGAACAAGAGATACCCAACTTGTTAAGCCAGATTCGATTAATTTTACGATTTTCCTACCAATTCAGAGAGTGCGGGGCACCGTATACGGTATCCCGAACCCCAAACTCAGTGTATTGAGAGAATTTTACGAATTACTCCCCTACAACCAATCAAAGATGCAATTTTGACATGTATGAGCTTGAAAAACTACCAAAAATCAGAAGAAACTCTTAAATTTGGTTGTATTAAACTGACATACGGAGCGTATTAAAGCACACTTTGTTAAGCGGTAAATTACTTGATTTCGTGTTTTGTTTCTGCTGATCATGTTGGTGATTGTACAGTTTTAACTTTACTTTGACTTATGAAAAGAGAATTAACTTTAATCTTCTCAAAACTTTCTTTCTGAGGAACAAAGTAACTAAGTGAGAGTAATTTTGTGCAAAGCACGTTGTCAGTTGCTCTTACTGGCTTTAACAAAGCCTAGCAAAGTTTTTTTACAATTGAGGAATTAAAGTTGTTCATTAAATTAACTCAGAATATTCCAATCTGAGGTGAAAATTGTTGTGTTATTTCTCGAAGATCATTTAACCAAAACAGTTCACTTCCTTTCGCTTGATTAGTTTTATGACAGTGTTGTGCACTGCCAAGTTTGCTCAAATTTGAATCTTTACCTGGAGAGTTATTCAACATTGAAGTTTTTGCACATGTTTTAATATGGGGTATGAAATATAAAAGGTTGCCCCACCAACGCAGTTTACCAGGCGTTGTTTATTTTTACATCAGATAGTAGGCCTACTTAGCGTTCATCATCCTGTGAAATTATATCTCATTTGCATTTGTGGTTAAAGAGATATCATTGAAAAACCTCTAATTTAAGACTAATTGGTTATTTGAAATTTCGGATTTTTGCTTAGTTGAAGCAAAGTCATTTGTTATTCAGCAAAGCTGAACAATTAGTTATTTGAAATTATTGAGCATCGAGTAATGCAACGGCATTCTAGAGTATAGCGGATAATACAGTTCACAAAAGTTAACTGCAAAAACACAATATCCTGACAGATTAGAATCCGCTCAAACGAACTGGGCGGTGTAAAGTTTTCCTTGACTTTGATAGGAGAGCAGCCGTTACACGATCTTTATATAGAGTCTCATAATAATCTTGCTGCTTTCATCGTATGGTTCCCTGATATTCTTAGTGAGGCAGTTTAGTACGATATGTCTCGGTCAGCTTCATAAGCGCTCACTTCAGATTTCATCTAAGACCTATGCGGTGATTCTCCAAGATTGGTCTACGCACGTATTGGGACACGGACGATAAACTATTATTTTTCAAAAAAATCTGGGGATTCGTGGACTCGCTGTGTGATTTACTGACGCACTGTAAAAGGTGGGCTCTGTGTCACGCTCTGTAAAAAATCGAACACTTTTTTTTTGTATTGCAATATCTTCACTTACACTGCTGACAAATTGACCCTGTTCAAACTGTATGGAAGGTGTTTGTCCTTGATCAGGTCCGAGCCATTGACCATCAGCAATGAGAACACCATCTTTCATCCCAACAGAGTAGGTCTCCCCTATGAAGTCAAGGTCGCATACCTCTCCCCCTGTAGGCAACCCCACTATCACTGAGTGTCTGGGCAATGTAGTGTACACTGCTTCATTCCCATCCTCTACAAAGTTTTCTGGCCACGAGAAATTCTCTGTCCTGTCGATAGTGTAGCCTCCTATCCAATGATATAATTTTGAGCAAAAAATAACCAGTAGCCAGTGCTCCATGGTAATCAGTTATGAACCTTTTCTGTTTATGTCCCCCAGCTTATAATTTGTAAATCCCAATCAAAATCCTCAATTATAAATGAATGAAAACCCGTCAAAGCTGGTTCATGTAGGACGTCGAGCTTAAAAAATCAATCAATCAGTTTCTGAGGATCATCCCGACAAATTTAGGTACAGGTTTTGTCACAGGGGAGAAAATAAAATTAACTACAAAATTGGGAAAAAATTTAAAGGAATAAAATAATTGACGGTTTGAGTTTCAAACCCAATCGAAATTTGCAACAAGAAACCTAACAATCACTATATCAACCTATCAATTCACACCTCATTTTCCCCTTTTTGCGTAAAAACAAGCATGAAAACCAAAAAAGAGCATGTTTTAAATAAAAATGAAGCCTATCAACATCAACATTTAAAAAAGAAACAAAAAAATCTTCAGACGTACCACATTCAAGCTACTGTCTACTTGACAACAATCAAGTTGGGCGACGGTGCACAAAATTGCATTGATATCCCTGATTGACCACCATAAGAAATTTAGCAATCATAAAACACCATATATGGATTTTATCGAAACACTTATAATACAACGATCATAAGCTAAGCGATTTTGTTTGTCTGTGCGAAGGGCCACCGGCAGTTGCGAAAAAACGATCCTGTTCATGTTAAAATTGCATACTTTTATGGAGCCTCACATACCACAAACCATCAGAGGAAATTTTGTATGTATCTTTTTATGTTACAAATTTTCCATAAGAAAATTTGCTCTTAAAAATGTCGATTTTTTGGTTATTTATAAATGAGTTAGAAAGAACAGTTTTTGATTCTTACAATGACAATATATTAAATTCACTATTTTGGTATCGTACTTAACATAACACGCCCTAAAAAAATCTTTATGGACGGTTTTAAAGTAAAAAAGTTTCCATAAAAAATAATGTTAATAGAAATACCCATTTTAAGTTTTTCTCTAATGAGACCAAAAATCAATTTTTGATTGTTGAAACGCCAAAAAATTGAAACTGATTTTCATAGTATCCCAATCAACATAAAAAAATTTTCATGGACCGTATTATGATTATCGCAAAACTATGAACAAAAGTTTTCCGCAAAACTATGAACTAAACTTATTGAAATTGTCTGGTGTGCATATATGGTACTTTTTGTGCTACGTAAGTTTCCATATATAGTCCGCTCTATGGCAAGTTAGGTAAGAGTACTTTTGAAGTTAATACATTGATATCAGCGTTTTTTTTGTAAAGACTTGCCATAAACTAGCTGATTTATATTTTTATTTTGCCGGCTTGTGTGCAGCTCGTTTGCGCATATACATTTGACGAAAAAATATAGATTGCCTTACCATGAAAATAATTAAAAAGATTGAGCTAGAAAGTTTAGGAGATCGCCGATGTGCAATGTGAAACCTTCTTTATTCGAGTAGGAACCTCTTTTGACTCAAACCTTAAAGTCATTAACATGCATTAAATTTTGAAGGAACGCATTTTAGAAAACAAACAATTTTACGAGACAGAGGGAGAAGGAACTTATCAAAAGTCTATTGAATTGCTCTCAAACGAAGTTTTTAGCAATTATATTAGTCCTGTCGGTCTTTTTTTATGCAGTTTTTCGCTTGACTGATTTTTCGACTGACGCTTTTGACTTTTCGTCCTCAAAAACAAGACAAACATGTAGCGCCCAGTGGGCATTAAGTGCTCTCAGAGCCTTTCAGCTCTGTTTTAGCTCAAACTGTTTTGGAGACATACTTATGGTGTGAAGAGCGGTTCTTAGAGGTTGAAGACCCCCCCCCCCCAACTGTTGACACCCCCCACTATTGCCCCCACCCCCCACCGCGCTGTTGCCCCCCACCCGACTGTTGCCACCCCCATCAGCACCCAGGTGCATCCATCATGGCAAAAAAATCCTAGCTCTCTCTCAACCTCTATCGGTGTTGGCTGGCGTTTCTTTCCTTCTCTTTCTCGCTCACGTTTAATCTCGCACTCTCTCTCTCTCCTTAACTCTTTTGTTGATGCCGCACTTCAGCGGCTGTTATGTGGCCTGATGTCATCGTCTATTACCCTAATATCAGGCCCCTTCAATCAAACTAAAACTAACCCCACTAAACAGTTGAAAGGTACTGACGAAGCCAACCCCTCGCCCGTTGTTTGAGAGCAATTCGCCCGACGTTAGTTGGTTATTTTTTAAAAGAGATAGAGTTTGCTCAGAAAGTCCATACCATTTAGTTTTTCATTTTTCAATTGAGATTTGGATCGTATTAGAGTCAGGAAGTAGTATATAAGATTTCAATCAAGTGACATGATTGATGATATGGGACTCTTATAATGGAAAACGATCATGCTGATCAAAAATCGAGAGTAAAATTTGTAATAAACATTGCAATCTGATCACAAACTCAAATTTTCTCTTTTAATTGAAAAGACGCGAGAATTGATAGAATTTGTAAGAAGGCACTATCTTGCATTCGAATCAGCAATAAAAAAAGTAAAACAAAACACTGACTTCAAGGTAACATAATTTTTAAAACCTTTTTTCTGATTGAGTTAAGGTGTTTTTCGACTAAAAAGAATTTTTTATTTGCAGAAAAGAGCAATTAGTACAAAAAAAGTTAAAAAATAATTGAGCGATATAATCTTTTTAGCTGCCAATAGAAAATTGAAGTGCCATTGGAAAATAACCTTTAACAAAAATTGAAATTTACCATTTCAAGCTACATTTCTGACACGGAAAATGTTGGTTTTCTAAATTTTACCGCGATTCTTTAATTTTTTTAGTGTTCCTAGTAATCACTGAGAGATATTTTCTGATTGAAAAAAAAACAAACTTCTGTTGAAACTCAAAATTACATTTGAAATCAACAAGGACTTGAACGGTTGCTACATGTTTTTTTTTAAATAGACTGCATTAAGCATGAAAAAAAAACATAGCAGGACAAGTCCTGACGTACAATTCAAAAAGAATTTTCATTGATTAAACAAAAAAACTAGACCTAGAACGGACTATGAGTGAATTGAAAAGACATTTTAAAAAAACAGATGCAAAAAATCGAAAAAAAAACAGTAAAAATCAAAGTGAAATTGCCGCATGTGAACCAAAAAAAACATTAGCGAGAAAATGAATTTTTTACAAAATTAGAGCAAAAACTTTCACGCCGCAAAACCACCCCCTTTTTCCCACCCGCTTTTCCTGTATCAGCGTGACTAAAATAACTACTCCGATTTGACTTCAAAAATCATGAAAATGTGTGAACAGATCGCAAACAAAACATGGCCGGAAGAATTCCAGAAACGACTCGAAGAAAAAAATTGCCCATACTTATGATTAAACAACTACAAAACTTATTGTGAACCCTGAATCTCCACAAATGCCATAAAAAAATTGAGGAAGAATAGAATTGGCATTCAAAAACCAAAAACAAATTGAAAAATGAAAAATTAGAAAAACTTAATGACTTTTTTTAATAGTACAAGGAAACATAAAGCCGAACAACGTTGCATTTAGAGCATTGAAAAGTTCACAAAACAATGGGCAAGTAATAATAGGCTAAGAAACTTGTTTAAGTATTAAAAAATGAAAAACTGCAAAAAAAATCAGAAAAATGGATAAAAATTTCTCAATTTTTTTGTCATTCTTCGTAGGAAAAAAAGAAAGTTATACCGAGAAAAGTTTTGCTAATTGGTATCTGACAATTATTTAAGAAACAAGCTTCCATTGATATTGAAATCCCACTTAAAGCATTCAAACAAAAAAAATCAGGCAAAGAATCATTAAATTTCGTCTAAAAATCAGCAAAACTGATCAAAACCTCCTAATTAGCATTAAACTCAAATTAACTACTTGAAACCTTCAATTCCTATCGAAACAAGCTTTAAACTAATAGAATATCATAAGCAAACCTCATAACCATCAAAAGTTGCAAAAAACTGCTTTTCAAAGCCGCACGTGAACAAAAAAATTTCGCTCGCTTAGAGAAAATTTTTTCAAACATCAATTTCTCGCTCTCTCAAAAACCGCGATATAAACAAAACCACTCTCTTTTCGCTCCACTCTTCACTTTTGTTCAGCACCAAAATCACTCCAAATTTTTTCACGCTTTGCATTTCCCGCTTCAAAAATCACTCCAATAAAATTGATTTTAAAAAAGGACTTCTCCTATACTCCTCTTCGAATCGTAAAAAAAGACACCGCCCCAATAAAATTCAAGTTTTTTGAATTTTAATAAACTCTCGGGCGACATTATCTCGCAACTCTAGAGAGTAAACATTTTTCTCAGCAACAAAAACGTGAAAGAAGGTGCATCAAAAGTTTTAGAAATGTAGGCGAATAACATAGTTTTAAAAGAATTTTGTCATTCGAAACGTTCATTTCCATGTTTTTGTTCCATCTTTTTGTTCAATAATTGTAACAGTCAGCTATGTCATATCGCGCTGTAATCAAAAACCCAATCGCAGTTCCGCTCTGGTTAAATTCGAATTCATGCTGTTTTTCTTCCAATCTTGATCAAAGAACGATAATTTATATCATTTCCTTTTTTTTGCAAATTTTTAGAATAAAAAAATATTTTCTTTGTGCACAATTAAAGAAACTAATTTTTACAGGTTTCTAAAGTTTAGAATAACACTTACATTTTATTTTACATCTACATCTTATGACCATTTGTTACATTTCAGAAAATCAAGTTCTAACTGTTTCCAATACTGGATCATTCCCTAGTCGAACTCCGACGCTTATCTTGCAAGATCTTGCAAGATTCTTGCAAATGACGCTTATCTTGCAAGATCTTGCAAGGTTCTTGCAAATGACGCTTATCTTGCAAGATGCAAGATCCGGACGCCTATCTTGCAAGAACCTTGCAAGATCTTGCAAGATAGACGTCGAAAAATGTTTCATATCAATTCTGCCTTCAACAAAATATTTGAAAATCTCATTTCAGGAAAAGTTGTTCAATGATCGTTTCAATGGTTCCTTCTGTTCGCACCAAAAATGAATCACTTGGTATGCACTAAAAATGGTCATAAAAAAGCATCCAGAGCGTTCCTGCTTATGATATATAATGTTATAATCGACTTTTTGTTCTGTAAATGAGACTTTTCTGTCCATTCACTTTGAATCATTAATAGGTAGCAAGGACACAAAAACCATATATCAGTAGTCAATTGAGAGAGAAAAAACAGGTAGTCCCCCCAATATAGTCAATCAGACGTTTTATGTTACGATATGTACCTGGCGAAAAACGTAAACGGTCACTTTTCTCAACCTTTCAGTCCCTTGAAAAGTCATCCTATAGCATAACGTCACTCCTACTGAAACTAACACACAGTTTAAGGAAGAAAAATAGGGTCCAAATTTTTTTCGCCTTAAAATTGTTTTTCTCTCGGGCCTAATCGGAAAGTTTCATATCAACTTTAACGTCGATAACGTGTTTCAAAACACTCGTTTTGACAAAAAGGTTCAATGATCATTTCAATGGCTCTCGTGGTTCACACCAGGTGTGAATCACTTGGTAGGAACTGAAAAAAGGCCATAAAAAAGCCTCCAGAGCGTTCCAGTTTATGATAAAAAAATGTTTTAATCAATTTTTTGTTCTGTAATTGAGACTTTCGTTGTATTTTTCATAGGGCTCTATAACTGTATTTACCAAAACAAGTAATAAATTGAATTGTCAAAAGTTTTTTGGGACAAAAAACTACGATTCAGGGGTTTGCATGAGCTATGAAATACGATTTTTAAAATTTTTCTGTTTTTGTTTTTTTTTCTGTCACAACAAATGGGAAAAGCTTTTTTAAGGTTTACTACACTGTTTTCAACCTTCTTCATGTCAAGCAACCTAATTAGGCCAATTGGATATTGGTTTCAAAATTTGTGTCTATGGGCAAAAAATGAAGTGGACAATTGCCCACTGACATGAAATCAGCTTCCTTTAAATTTTAGAAGGAGCTGCTATCTTTTGAATTTTTTGACAGTTTAAAGGCCGTAGAACGCCGCAATTATCCCGTTAACAAACAATTGCGGTGTTTGTTAAAAAATAGGGTGTTCAATTAGCCTTCAAGTCTGAAAAATGGTCAGCAATTTCTTGAAAGCTAACACAAAACCAAAAAACAAGCGTCGCTGATTTTTTGCCTTTTTGTAATAATTCTTGACGCATTATCGACAAGAACCATATAAAATAAGTCACGTTGGCGTGTTGCCCTCCTTTGTGCTTGCAAGGTACTCGATTTTAAAAAAAAACTTTTGTATGGTGTTGCTTTTTTGAGTGCAAAACAAATGTAAAAAATGTGTTTGAATAAAACTATGCTGCATCTACGTCCCGCAATTGTTATTGTTGCCGGCAGCCTATTTCAGGCTCCCACTTGCGGATATCCTTCAGTTTTTAGGAATTCAATTGACTACTCTTTTGAATTTTTGGCATTTTTTTCATTGTTTAGGTATTTCGTCAAACTACCAGTACTCGGTTGTGATATTTTTCAAAAAACCTATTTACAAAGTTTCTACAAGAAACATGCGTTTAAAGATGATACGAAGACCATGTTAGCAAAGCATACCCTGCAAGAAAATCAAGGAGAGACTACACTGCGACCCGATTTGTGTTGAGTTAGCGTTTCTTTTTCGTAGAACGTTTTTTCACGCAGGAACAGGCCTAACTGTGGCATGAAAAAAATGGTGTACGTCTACGTAAAATTGAAAAATCTCTGTGAATACTAGACGAATTTAAGCAAACGTAGGCTTGTTTTGTCGGGCATGGAACCGTCGCTTCATCCTTCCTGGAGTCCATTTCGTATGGTTTCCTGGTTTCCTATGTACCTTTCCGGCATTTAGGGGTTCAATTTTCACTCTGCACGTGCCGTACCCCCATTTTTCACCAAAATGTGCCTTTAATGCAGAGGTCAATAGAATTTTGAAAAATTGGTTTTTTGGTGTCAAATAATAGTCTATGGCACCCTGTATTATGCACTGATAGAAGTGTAATGTAGTGTACAAGTATTTCAACGGTGACATTGAAAATTTTGACGATCCCGGTCACGTACCAGGTGGATTTTTTGACCTGGTACCAAACGTTAATTCTGCAATATCTCCAAAAAAACTTAACCGATTTGTTTGTGATGGCTCGTTGAAATTTTCTTGAGCTCTAGTTTTGTTTGCTATACGGTTTGTGATGTTTCGTCCAGCCGTTACCAAAAGAGAGTCCATGACAGGTCGAGCCAGATATGACCTGAATTTCGACCTATTTTACCTGTTTCTGCTTATGAAACAACGCTCGCGACTTCTGTTTGTGATATTTATAGTCCCCAGAGTTTTGTGATGACATGGGTAAAAGTTCCACAAAGTGTCATTTTCATAACCCAGGCTTAGGTTATAATTTTTGTCAAATTATGGGTCAAATGGCATATATATGTAGGTTTTGGTACTGAACATTAAATCTCTAATATCTCTTTGTATAGTTATTCCCTTTTAATTCTGTTTGGTTATCTAACTAGGTCCTGAACCGAGGTTGAACTTGATATAGGTTCCGCTAATTTTGATGCGTTCACCATTGAATTAATCATCTGGGAAAACCCAACCAATTTATCTGTGAAAATGGACCCTAGTACAGCACCAAAAGTGCCTTTAATGCAGAGGTCGATAAAATGTTGAAACACTGGTGTTTTGGTGTCAAATAATAGTCTATGACACCCAGTATTATGCACTGATGGAAGTGTAATGTAGAGTGTACAAAAATTTCAACGTTGACATTGAAAATTTTGACGATCCCGGTCACGTACCAGGTGGATTTTTTGACCTGGTACCAAACGTTAATTTTGCAACATCTCCACAAAAACTTAACCAATTTCAGTTTGTGATGGCTCGTTGAAATTGTCTTGAGCTCGTCCAGCCGTTACGAAAAGATAGTCCATGACAGGTCGAGCCAGATATGACCTGAATTTCGACCTATTTTACCTGTTTCTGCTTATGAAACAACGTTCGCGACTTCTGTTTGTGATATTTATAGTCCCCATAGTTTTGTGATGACATGGGTAAAAGTTCCACAAAGTGTCATTTTCATAACCCAGGTTTAGGTTATAATTTTTGTCAAATTATGGGTCAAATGGCATATATATGTAGGTTTTGGTACTGAACATTAAATCTCTAATATCTCTTCGTATAGTTATTCCCTTTTAATTCTGTTTGGTTATCTAACTAGGTCCTGAACCGAGGTTGAATTTGATATAGGTTCCGCTAATTTTGATGCGTTCACCATTGAATAATTCATCTGGGAAAACCCAACCAATTTACCTGTGAAAATGGACCCTAGTACAGCACCAAAAAGTGCCTTTAATGCAGAGGTCGATAAAATGTTGAAACACTGGTGTTTTGGTGTCAAATAATAGTCTATGACACCCAGTATTATGCACTGATGGAAGTGTAATGTAGAGTGTACAAAAATTTCAACGTTGACATTGAAAATTTTGACGATCCCGGTCACGTACCAGGTGGATTTTTTGACCTGGTACCAAACGTTAATTTTGCAATATCTCCCAAAAAACTTAACCAATTTCAGTTTGTGATGGCTCGTTGAAATTGTCTTGAGCTCTAGTTTTGTTTGCTATACGGTTTGTGATGTTTCGTCCAGCCGTTACCAAAAGAGAGTCCATGACAGGTCGAGCCAGATATGACCTGAATTTCGACCTATTTTACCTGTTTCTGCTTATGAAACAACGCTCGCGACTTCTGTTTGTGATATTTATAGTCCCCAGAGTTTTGTGATGACATGGGTAAAAGTTCCACAAAGTGTCATTTTCATAACCCAGGCTTAGGTTATAATTTTGGTCAAATTATTGGTCAAATGGCATATATATGTAGGTTTTGGTACTGTACATTAAATCTCTAATATCTCTCCGTATAGTTATTTACTTTTAATTCTGTTTGGTTATCTAAATAGGTCCTGAACCGAGGTTGAATTTCATATAGGTTCCGCTAATTTTGATGCGTTCACCATTGAGTTATTCACCTGGGAAAACCCACCCAATTTACCTGTGAAAATGGACCCTAGTACAGCACCAAAACGTGCCTTTAATGCAGAGGTCGATAAAATGTTGAAAAACTGGTGTTTTGGTGTCATATAACAGTCTATGACACCCAGTATTATGCACTGATGGAAGTGTAATGTAGAGAGTACAAGTATTTCAACGTTGACATTGAAAATTTTGACGATCCCGGTCACGTACCAGGTGGATTTTTTGACCTGGTACCAAACGTTAATTTTGCAATATCTCCCAAAAAACTTAACCAATTTCAGTTTGTGATGGCTCGTTGAAATTGTCTTGAGCTCTAGTTTTGTTTGCTATACGGTTTGTGATGTTTCGTCCAGCCGTTACGAAAAGATAGTCCATGACAGGTCGAGCCAGATTTGACCTGAATTTCGACCTATTTTACCTGTTTCTGCTTATAAAACAACGTTTGCGACTTCTGTTTGTGATTTTTATAGTCCCCATAGTTTTTTGATGACATGGGTGAAGTTTCCACAAAGTGTCATTTTCATAACCCATGTTTAGGTTATAATTTTGGTCAAACAATTGGTCAAATGGCATATATATATGTAGGTTTTGCTACTGTACATTAAATCTCTAATATCTCTCCGTATAGTTATTCACTTTTAATTCTGTTTGGTTATCTAAATAGGTCTTGAACCGAGGTTGAATTTCATAATAGGTTCCGCTAATTTTGATGCGTTCACCAATGAGTTATTCACCTGGGACAACCCACCCAATTTACCTGTGAAAATGGACCCTAGTACAGCACCAAAACGTGCCTTTAATGCAGAGGTCGATAAAATGTTCAAAAACTGGTGTTTTGGTGTCAAATAATAGTCTACGACACCCAGTATTATGCACTGATGGAATTGTAATGTAGAGAGTACAAGTATTTCAACGTTGACATTGAAAATTTTGACGATCCCGGTCACGTACCACGTGGATTTTTTGACCTTGTACCAAACGTTAATTTTGCAATATCTCCACAAAAACTTAACCAATTTCAGTTTGTGATGGCTCGTTGAAATTGTCTTGAGCTCTAGTTTTGTTTGCTATACGGTTTGTGATGTTTCGTCCAGCCGTTACGAAAAGATAGTCCATGACAGGTCGAGCCAGATTTGACCTGAATTTCGACCTATTTTACCTGTTTCTGCTTATAAAACAACGTTTGCGACTTCTGTTTGTGATTTTTATAGTCCCCATAGTTTTTTGATGACATGGGTGAAGTTTCCACAAAGTGTCATTTTCATAACCCATGTTTAGGTTAAAATTTTGGTCAAATTATTGGTCAAATGGCATATATATGTAGGTTTTGGTACTGTACATTAAATCTCTAATATCTCTCCGTATAGTAATTCACTTTTAATTCTGTTTGGTTATCTGAATAGGTCCTGAACCGAGGTTGAATTTCATATAGGTTCCGCTAATTTTGATGCGTTCACCATTGAGTTATTCACCTGGGAAAACCCACCCAATTTACCTGTGAAAATGGACCCTAGTACAGCACCAAAACGTGCCTTTAATGCAGAGGTCGATAAAATGTTGAAAAACTGGTGTTTTGGTGTCATATAACAGTCTATGACACCCAGTATTATGCACTGATGGAAGTGTAATGTAGAGAGTACAAGTATTTCAACGTTGACATTGAAAATTTTGACGATCCCGGTCACGTACCAGGTGGATTTTTTGACCTGGTACCAAACGTTAATTTTGCAATATCTCCCAAAAAACTTAACCAATTTCAGTTTGTGATGGCTCGTTGAAATTGTCTTGAGCTCTAGTTTTGTTTGCTATACGGTTTGTGATGTTTCGTCCAGCCGTTACGAAAAGATAGTCCATGACAGGTCGAGCCAGATTTGACCTGAATTTCGACCTATTTTACCTGTTTCTGCTTATAAAACAACGTTTGCGACTTCTGTTTGTGATTTTTATAGTCCCCATAGTTTTTTGATGACATGGGTGAAGTTTCCACAAAGTGTCATTTTCATAACCCATGTTTAGGTTATAATTTTGGTCAAACAATTGGTCAAATGGCATATATATATGTAGGTTTTGCTACTGTACATTAAATCTCTAATATCTCTCCGTATAGTTATTCACTTTTAATTCTGTTTGGTTATCTAAATAGGTCTTGAACCGAGGTTGAATTTCATAATAGGTTCCGCTAATTTTGATGCGTTCACCAATGAGTTATTCACCTGGGACAACCCACCCAATTTACCTGTGAAAATGGACCCTAGTACAGCACCAAAACGTGCCTTTAATGCAGAGGTCGATAAAATGTTCAAAAACTGGTGTTTTGGTGTCAAATAATAGTCTACGACACCCAGTATTATGCACTGATGGAATTGTAATGTAGAGAGTACAAGTATTTCAACGTTGACATTGAAAATTTTGACGATCCCGGTCACGTACCACGTGGATTTTTTGACCTTGTACCAAACGTTAATTTTGCAATATCTCCACAAAAACTTAACCAATTTCAGTTTGTGATGGCTCGTTGAAATTGTCTTGAGCTCTAGTTTTGTTTGCTATACGGTTTGTGATGTTTCGTCCAGCCGTTACGAAAAGATAGTCCATGACAGGTCGAGCCAGATTTGACCTGAATTTCGACCTATTTTACCTGTTTCTGCTTATAAAACAACGTTTGCGACTTCTGTTTGTGATATTTATAGTCCCCATGGTTTTTTGATGACATGGGTGAAGTTTCCACAAAGTGTCATTTTCATAACCCATGTTTAGGTTATAATTTTGGTCAAATTATTGGTCAAATGGCATATATATGTAGGTTTTGGTACTGTACATTAAATCTCTAATATCTCTCCGTATAGTTATTTACTTTTAATTCTGTTTGGTTATCTAAATAGGTCCTGAACCGAGGTTGAATTTCATATAGGTTCCGCTAATTTTGATGCGTTCACCATTGAGTTATTCACCTGGGAAAACCCACCCAATTTACCTGTGAAAATGGACCCTAGTACAGCGCCTTTGATCCTTAATAACTCGTGTGCGAATTGTCCGGTTTCAAATCTGGTTGGTGCGTTTAACAGGTCTTGAACTGAGGTCCATTTTTATATAAGGGTCATTCATTTTGGTCAAGGCATCTTGGTGTTATTGGCCTGGACATGACCCCCCGCATGTACCCATGAAATGTGCCCGAGTACGGTACGTTTGATCTTTAATAACCCGTGATTGAATTGTTCGATTTCAATTCTGTTTCGTGCCTTTAAGAGGGCTTGAACTGAGGTTAAATTTGATATAAGGTTCGTTTATTTTGGTCCAGGTATCTTGGAGTTTTTGGCCTAGACATACCCGTCAATTAGCCCATCGAATATGGGCTTTGGTACAGTACCTGAAACCCTTAATAACTCCTAGTGTAAGTGTTCAATTTTATTTTTGTTTGTTGCTTGCGTTGAACGGATAATAAACTGACGTTTCTTTTTGGTATAAGGCTTGTCTAATTTGATTCAGCCGTCTTTGAGAAATTGGTCTCACGTTCTCCCATTTTGAAACACTTCGAAACACCCTCCCATTTTGCCCAATTTGACCCAATTTTTGACCCTAAAAATGTTAGTTATTTATTGAATTTTCATCGAAATGGTATCGAATGGCCACCGTTAGGTTGATGTTAGTGAACTATGACTCATACAGGCCTGTCAATGTCGTTGCTGGTGTCAGCGTTACTTTATAACAGTAATTTTGTTATAGAAATGCCCTATTTGAGATTCTGAATCTTGAAATTCTTGAACTTTGGCATTTGCATTTTGCATTATCGACTACACAGATCAACATTATCTTCACAACCAATACAGTAAGTTGCAGTACTGTCAATTTCATGCTAGCCGTGTCGTAGGTGTTTCAAAAAATATTTTAGTGGTTCAGTTGTAGTATTGAGACCACAGTTGTGTAGCTGTAATTTTGCTTGGTGTAGCAATCTTAGAAACAAATTGCCATCTGTGTGTTATCTGCAAATTAAATAGAAAAACCAGACAGTATTATATAATAGTCTCTTCGAAAGGAATCAAACGGGGGTAGCCTCGGTATTGTTTTAGAAAAGTTTGTCTGGGTGTGTATGTGCTTGGAGTGGTTGCCTCCATATGGGTTTAATGCTGAAATTTGTAATACAAGTTGTTTTTTGTTTTTAGCTCGACCACCTTGAGGTATATTTCTCTGCTTTATTTTGTTCAAAATGACTGCTTAGGGTAGCTTAGACAGTGAATGCCACTATAACTGCGCAAAAAAGAAATATTTTTTTGAGAAGCCTCTAAAATTTGTGTCATTTTTTTCAGCTGTTTTTTATCAACGTTAAATTTTGGACTGCATTTTCAAATGCTGTTGTTCTGTACGCTAGGGTTGTTTCTTGTCAAGTCATTATAATAAGGCATAATTACTTTTGAATTTGCTCTAACATCAGTTCTCAAAATTTTTTTCTAGGATAGCTATTACGAATTTTTTTGCAATTGTTTTTTTGGCCCCCCTTTTGCGTGACTGATATCTATACTGATCCACTAACGGTTAACAGGAGCGAATTCTTTCTCCTATTTTCCAACAAAAAGGGTAAGAATGCATACGTGAAAGCATACAGTTTCTACCAGTGAGTTAAATTCTTCGAAACTTAATTTAATTCTGCTGCTAACCCAAATCATTGCAGATAACCTTTCTGAGCGTTATCCCATATCTAAGGGTTGTGCCAGAACTGTATAGGCTTCTATCTGCCAAGTCAATTCTCTCCAGGGCACACCTGTTTTCACTTCCAGAAACTTTTTCTCTCTAAATACTTTTGTTTTCTATTTGTTTTCTGTTATCTATCATCGATTTCTTGTCTATTTCGAATGTGATGGAAAGTTCGATATCGTAAAGCCAAATCATGCCAGTTGGCCAAAACATATGAGCAGCTCAGTGAAGTTGTCGATGAGATACGAGGACGTGCCTTTCAAATCGGATAAGAATCCAAAAATTTTTGTGAACGGTCTTGTCGTAACGAATGGTCCCGAAGAGATTCTGACTCGCGTTGGAAACAAAATGAATGTTTTGCTAGCGGAAGGTGTGGAACCTAGGGACATGAACGTTACTCAGGCGTTTCAACAGGCATACGATGTTATTGAAATTGAAAAGCAGACATCAAGTCAGGTCAGAAGTGATGAAGTTATTGAGGAACCTTTTGAAAGTTGTGATAACGATGATTCGACTGATGACGCTGACGAGCCAGACATGCCTGACCTAGAAGTTCAAAAGGCCAAATGTGTTAAGAACATTGGCACTGTGCAGAGTGTAACTGCAGAACCAGTGGTAAATATGATAAGATGTTTTGATAGACGAAGGAAAAGTTAAAACTAGACTTCTAATTCTTTTCTATTTAATATTTTATTAAAATTTTGGGCTGCTAACCTTAATTATCAATTCTGCTAAGTGTTTATTCTCAAAATTGGAGCTTGATGCCCTTAACTAGATCCAACAGCAAGAAGTAGACAAAATTTTGATTATAGTTCAGAACAAAATTTAGGGTTAGAGTAAAGGGGGGCAAAAATGGTTGGTAGCAACCAGATTGAATAATTGTTTTTAGGGCGGTTTAGTGAAACGATTCGATCGATTTGTTAGCAGACTAGAGTCCCGAATGAACAGAAGTGGCCGTCTCTTAGATGATCTGACCAAATTTTCGAGGCGAGCTCTGGACGAGATGCATCGGATCTCCGAAACTCCCGTTGCGCTTTCACGGAACATGGTTGATAAAGATAATGGGACGGAAGAGGAGCCCGACCAGCCAGAATTGAAGGGTAACGGTCTGAATCTTTACAACCAAGGTGGTGTTTTTTTCGTCGAAAAGGCTTTCAACATTGTTAGGGTTTTGTGGAATGACGATGAGCGACGAACACTCTGTATTGACCTCAATAAAGTTTTAGATCCCAAGAACGGTCGTGTTGCTTCGCACCAGGAGAGGACTAAGCTCTACCAAAGAGCCATCTAGTTTATTTTCGGAGACCAGTATACTAATAATTTATATCGCATTACACTGAAATTGGTTAATCAGCGACTACGTGACAAAAGATCATCAGGTGTTCTCGGTTCTGATAGCAAGAAGTAGTTCTGGTTGGAGGGAACTATACTTTGATGTGGAAAATTTTTTCAAGCTGCATTATTTTTTGTAATATTCTCGCACTTTGTGTATATATAGGATGCTTTTGGTTGATGAAAGTGTAGATTTTTTGAAAAAATACAATGTTAGGTTTGATTGACTCCTATGAAAATTGCTTTTGATTATGAAACGTTACAGATGTTGTGCTAAAGTTTTGCGGATGTTGAAATTTTCTTTCCTTTCCAAAGTTAGATTCCGCCTTCCTGATAGGTCCCTCCGAGTCTTTATTGTTCCTATTTGGCTCAAATGACTTACTTTTTATTTGAAAATTTCTTGTTGCTAAGCTAAGCATACTTTCAGTTCATTGAAATGAGCTACCACTTTGAAGAATTGAGAAGTGTTCTAAGTGGCAAAGAAAATATTGAAAGTTCCTTGCGTCGAAGTAATACTCTGGAAATTGAAGCAAGTAACCGAATTCTCGAACTCTGGAAGATACTGAAAGATTCCGTAAGTATTGCACAAGTTTTGATATACTGGCTTTTCTACAAATTTAATTGGTTGGTAGCAACCAACATTTTTCAAGTCTTGACTTTTGAATAGAAGGATAGAGGTGTGAGAGCTCAAAGGGCTGCAGTTAATCAGAAACTGGTCTATAAAGGAGTATATTTTTTGAGTTTTGATGGCTTTCGTCATGACTATGCTGCAGTTGGAAGGTTTCTTGCACGCTCAATTCATTCAAAAGAGGAACGTTTGGAGATTGTTGGTTCGTCCAAAGAAAAAACTTGAAACACTGTGCAAGAAAATTAGCATCCGCCGACGACGAAAAATGTTTCAAAGGTTTTTTTGCAGCTTTTTTGGGAGCTATGTTTTCTTTTTTAACTGTTTTTTTTTGTTTCAGAAGCTTTCAAGCTAATCTGCGGAGACAGTCTCTACGCTCTTCGACGAGCAAAAGAAGCGGCAATTCTCTAGGGCGTCATGAAAAGGCTGATATTAATAAACAAACTCTTTGCTGAATTGTTTTTCAGTAAAATTTCTGGTTTTCCATGCACTCTTTTTTTTTCTTTTGCCTTTTGGGTTGTGGTCTACTAACATAGGTCTTGTTTCCAGATGAAATGTCTATTCCTGATTTCAAAAAGTATAAGATATACCTTCCAGTAGCTCAGCAACTAGTCAAACTTCCTATTACCTGGAGTGAGCTAGCTTTCATTGATGCTAAATTAACAAAGAATTGGGTGAACTGTGGTAAATTGAGGCTCACAACGTTTGTTTGACTCTCGAATACATGCCAGACTACTTTAAAGATGTTGAGGCTTTCCTGGATTCAGAGTATGGCAAAGGTCTGAAGTTGATCAGGTACAGCTGTGTTGACTACTTAAAAGATGTAAGTTTCTCTCAATTAGGCGTGTTTGCGAAATGCGATATAAACTCTAAATTGGAGATTGCAGGCTTGATAGAGTATCTTGTTGATATAACAGAGGATGAAATAATTCCAGGTTTTAATGATTTTTCAGTAATTGAAAGTTCAAGTGTGGGCGTTAAATGGTTAATGCTTGGTCCATTTCATTCGTAAATGCATCATGCCGTCGTAATGTAGCTTACGTGAATGTGAAAAATTTGATGGTTTGTGTACCATTGCGCGAAATAAAAGCAGGCGCAAAGGTTACCATATCCTATCAAAACCATTTTTTTGGGCAGAACAACGAGTTTTGTCTATGTCCCTACAAAAGTTTACATGGAAACCCTTTTCCGGAATTAGCTGTAAAGCGCAGAAAAGTTACTAAAAAGAAAAGGAAATGATTTGGAACCAAATCCGATAAATCATTTTTCTCGGCAAGGTTTTACTTCTCGCCTAAGAATGTTTCCCCGAGGAAAGAGTAGGCGAAAATCTGAATTTAATAACTTATGAGTCATTGTTTGCTTCGTCTGACGACAGTAGAGGTTTGGAACAGCCGACCTTAACTCCAGTTGAGAAAACCTTTTAAAACCAAACTGAATCGGATGATGAATTAACAGATGATATAGACTCGCCCTCGTTTCTGATCCAAAATCAAGTGGAAGCTTTCCGTTGTTCATCGCCTGTTAACCTCCAAATTTTTGAAGAGGGAATTTTTTGTGATAGAATTGACGAAAATCTACCCGCCACATTTCCTTAGATTTTAACTTATAGGAAGGAGCCAACGTTACGCACTATGAGTTCATTCAAAAGTTTTCTAGCGTTTCAAACAAACATAAGCTCTCGGATGTTGTAAAAAGTGATCTTCTTAAGTTTTTTGCAAGCGTTTTTCCCTTCCCCAATAAGATCTTTGCTGATATTCCCGCCACAAACCTTCCGTTGGTAACACGTACATCTTTTGGTTCGTCAAAGTTGCTTATGATCGATCTCATTCCGCAACTTAATTGTATTGTCAAGAAAAAGTTTTTTTATATCCAGCAGTCCTGGTCGAATCTGTGTAACTGGGAAACCCCTAGAGACGCATTTTGCAAGTCTGATCTGCAGCTGGTTTTCAATATAGATGGAGCTCCGATTTTCAAGTCAAGTAAACTTTTTGTGTGGCTTATTTGGGTTCAGATTTTTATTTTGCCTCCTGTTTAAAGATTTTCTTACTCAAATATCTGTCTTTTGGCGCTTTGGTATGGCGGGTCGAAGCCCGATTTTCATGACATGCTACAAAGAGTACGGCTTGAGTTAGAAAGTTTTTCGAATGGTATTTTATTTGGGTCCATTGGTGTTTTTTTAAGATATCGGAGTATTGTTTGTGACGCACCAGCAGGAGCGTAGGTTTTATGCATGAAGCAACATATGGGATATGATAATTGTGCTCACTGTTTCATAAAAAGTTTTCATAAAAATAATATATTGCTTTTCAAAGTGTCCCAGCCATTCATTATTCGAGAAAAAAAACATATTTCAAGCTTGTGGCGAGCATGCTGAAATAAGATGAATTGTTGTCAACGGTGTAAAGTCGATCACTACACTGAGTAAGTTTTTTAATTTACCATGGGATTGTGTTATAGATCCTATGCATCAAGTTTGTTTAGGTACTGCAAAAGTTTTATCTAAGTTCCTGATATCTCTAGCAAAGGGAGGTACTCTAAAAGGGCTGGAAAATCTGGTCTCTAATTGTAAAATTCCTTTTGATATTTTGCACCGCACGAAAAAATTGAAAGATCTTACATTTTGGAAGGCATTCGACTTTAAGCTCTTCTTCTTCCAGATTGACCCCTTAGTGTATGATAATTTAATCGTCTCAAACATTTATTTTGAGAGCTTTTGCAAGTTAAGTTGTGCAATTACGCTGTTGTCTGATGGAAGCTTTGATGTTGAATATCTTCAGCCTGCCGATGCTTTGATTAATTCTTTCTTTGAAATTTTCCTTGACTTGTATGGACTCGAATCCCAATCCTTCAATTTTCACACAATGTGTCACTTAGTTGAGCAAATCCACCGAAATGGTCCCCTTTGGCTTTTCTTCGCTTTTTGTTTTGAATCAGCAAACCATCAATTACTATCTGCCCTCTCCAGAAAAATGAAGAACCCAGAAAATCTCCTATTTTCCAACAAAAAGGGTAAGAATGCATACGTGAAAGCATACAGTTTCTACCACTGAGTTAAATTCTTCGAAACTTAATTTAATTCTGCTGCTAACCCAAATCATTGCAGATAACCTTTCTGAGCGTTATCCAATATCTAAGGGTTGTGCCAGAACTGTATAGGCTTCTATCTGCCAAGTCAATTCTCTCCAGGGCACACCTGTTTTCACTTCCAGAAACTTTTTCTCTCTAAATACTTTTGTTTTCTATTTGCTTATACAGGTATTGCTCTATGCGTTTTTGTATAGTGAGAAAATGAGCCTCCAGCGGTCAAACAAACCCAATACCTCAAAGAAAAATAGCAACAAGGTCCCCGTGCGTGCAAAGACTCCGAGAAACAAAAAGTGATTTTGCTTTTCCACCCGATCATCGATTTCTTGTCTATTTCGAATGTGATGGAAAGTTCGATATCGTAAAGCCAAATCATACCAGTTGGCCAAAACATATGAGCAGCTCAGTGAAGTTGTCGATGAGATACGAGGACATGCCTTTCAAATCGGATAAGAATCCAAAAATTTTTGTGAACGGTCTTGTCGTAACGAATGGTCATGAAGAGATTCTGACTCGCGTTGGAAACAAAATGAATGTTTTGCTAGCGGAAGGTGTGGAACCTAGGGACATGAACGTTACTCAGGCGTTTCAACAGGCATACGATGTTATTGAAATTGAAAAGCAGACATCAAGTCAGGTCAGAAGTGATGAAGTTATTGAGGAACCTTTTGAAAGTTGTGATAACGATGATTCGACTGATGACGCTGACGAGCCAGACATGCCTGACCTAGAAGTTCAAAAGGCCAAATGTGTTAAGAACATTGGCACTGTGCAGAGTGTAACTGCAGAACCAGTGGTAAATATGATAAGATGTTTTGATAGACGAAGGAAAAGTTAAAACTAGACTTCTAATTCTTTTCTATTTAATATTTCATTAAAATATTGGGCTGCTAACCTTAATTATCAATTCTGCTAAGAGTTTATTCTCAAAATTGGAGCTTGATGCCCTTAATTAGATCCAACAGCAAGAAGTAGACAAAATTTTGATTATAGTTCAGAACAAAATTTAGGGTTAGAGTAAAGGGGGGCAAAAATGGTTGGTAGCAACCAGATTGAATAATTGTTTTTAGGGCGATTTAGTGAAACGATTCGATCGATTTGTTAGCAGACTAGAGTCCCGAATGAACAGAAGTGGCCGTCTCTTAGATGATCTGACCAAATTTTCGAGGCGAGCTCTGGACGAGATGCATCGGATCTCCGAAACTCCCGTTGCGCTTTCACGGAACATGGTTGATAAAGATAATGGGACGGAAGAGGAGCCCGACCAGCCAGAATTGAAGGGTAACGGTCTGAATCTTTACAACCAAGGTGGTGTTTTTTTCGTCGAAAAGGCTTTCAACATTGTTAGGGTTTTGTGGAATGACGATGAGCGACGAACACTCTGTATTGACCTCAATAAAGTTTTAGATCCCAAGAACGGTCGTGTTGCTTCGCACCAGGAGAGGACTAAGCTCTACCAAAGAGCCATCTAGTTTATTTTCGGAGACCAGTATACTAATAATTTATATCGCATTACACTGAAATTGGTTAATCAGCGACTACGTGACAAAAGATCATCAGGTGTTCTCGGTTCTGATAGCGAGAAGTAGTTCTGGTTGGAGGGAACTATACTTTGATGTGGAAAATTTTTTCAAGCTGCATTATTTTTTGTAATATTCTCGCACTTTGTGTATATATAGGATGCTTTTGGTTGATGAAAGTGTAAATTTTTTGAAAAAATACAATGTTAGGTTTGATTGACTCCTATGAAAATTGCTTTTGATTATGAAATGTTACAGATGTTGTCCTAAAGTTTTGCGGATGTTGAAATTTTCCTTCCTTTCCAAAGTTAGATTCCGCCTTCCTGATAAGTCCCTCCGAGTCTTTATTGTTCCTATTTGGCTCAAATGACTTACTTTTTATTTGAAAATTTCTTGTTGCTAAGCTAAGCATACTTTCAGTTCATTGAAATGAGCTACCACTTTGAAGAATTGAGAAGTGTTCTAAGTGGCAAAGAAAATTTTGAAAGTTCCTTGCGTCGAAGTAATACTCTGGAAATTGAAGCAAGTAACCGAATTCTCGAACTCTGGAAGATACTGAAAGATTTCGTAAGTATTGCACAAGTTTTGATATACTGGCTTTTCTACAAATTTAATTGGTTGGTAGCAACCAACATTTTTCAAGTCTTGACTTTTGAATAGAAGGATAGAGGTGTGAGAGCTCAAAGGGCTGCAGTTAATCAGAAACTGGTCTATAAAGAGTTAATTTTTTGAGTTTTGATGGCTTTCGTCATGACTATGCTGCAGTTGGAAGGTTTCTTGCACGCTCAATTCATTCAAAAGAGGAACGTTTGGAGATTGTTGGTTCGTCCAGAGAAAAAACTTGAAACACTGTGCAAGAAAATTAGCATCCGCCGACGACGAAAAATGTTTCAAAGGTTTTTTTGCAGCTTTTTTGGGAGCTATGTTTTCTTTTTTAACTGTTTTTTTTTTGTTTCAGAAGCTTTCAAGCTAATCTGCGGAGACAGTCTCTACGCTCTTCGACGAGCAAAAGAAGCGGCAATTCTCTAGGGCGTCATGAAAAGGCTGATATTAATAAACAAACTCTTTGCTGAATTGTTTTTCAGTAAAATTTCTGGTTTTCCATGCACTCTAAACTGTTTTTACTTTTGCCTTTTGGGTTGTGGTCTACTAACATAGGTCTTGTTTCCAGATGAAATGTCTATTCCTGATTTCAAAAAGTATAAGATATACCTTCCAGTAGCTCAGCAACTAGTCAAACTTCCTATTACCTGGAGTGAGCTAGCTTTCATTGATGCTAAATTAACAAAGAATTGGGTGAACTGTGGTAAATTGAGGCTCACAACGTTTGTTTGACTCTCGAATACATGCCAGACTACTTTAAAGATGTTGAGGCTTTCCTGGATTCAGAGTATGGCAAAGGTCTGAAGTTGATCAGGTACAGCTGTGTTGACTACTTAAAAGATGTAAGTTTCTCTCAATTAGGCGTGTTTGCGAAATGCGATATAAACTCTAAATTGGAGATTGCAGGCTTGATAGAGTATCTTGTTGATATAACAGAGGATGAAATAATTCCAGGTTTTAATGATTTTTCAGTAATTGAAAGTTCAAGTGTGGGCGTTAAATGGTTAATGCTTGGTCCATTTCATTCGTAAATGCATCATGCCGTCGTAATGTAGCTTACGTGAATGTGAAAAATTTGATGGTTTGTGTACCATTGCGCGAAATAAAAGCAGGCGCAAAGGTTACCATATCCTATCAAAACCATTATTTTGGGCAGAACAACGAGTTTTGTCTATGTCCCTACAAAAGTTTACATGGAAACCCTTTTCCGGAATTAGCTGTAAAGCGCAGAAAAGTTACTAAAAAGAAAAGGAAATGATTTGGAACCAAATCCGATAAATGATTTTTCTCGGCAAGGTTTTACTTCTCGCCTAAGAATGTTTTTCCCGAGGAAAGAGTAGGCGAAAATCTGAATTTAATAACTTATGAGTCATTGTTTGCTTCGTCTGACGACAGTAGAGGTTTGGAACAGCCGACTTTAACTCCAGTTGAGAAAACCTTTTAAAACCAAACTGAATCGGATGATGAATTAACAGATGATATAGACTCGCCCTCGTTTCTGATCCAAAATCAAGTGGAAGCTTTCCGTTGTTCATCGCCTGTTAACCTCCAAAGTTTTGAAGAGGGAATTTTTTGTGATAGAATTGACGAAAATCTACCCGCCACATTTCCTTAGATTTTAACTTATACGAAGGAGCCAACGTTACGCACTATGAGTTCATTCAAAAGTTTTCTAGCGTTTCAAACAAACATAAGCTCTCGGATGTTGTAAAAAGTGATCTTCTTAAGTTTTTTGCAAGCGCTTTTTCCCTTCCCCAATAAGATCTTTGCTGATATTCCCGCCACAAACCTTCCGTTGGTAACAAGTACATCTTTTGGTTCGTCAAAGTTGCTTATGATCGATCTCATTCCGCAACTTAATTGTATTGTCAAGAAAAAAATTTTTTATATCCAGCAGTCCTGGTCGAATCTGTGTAACTGGGAAACCCCTAGAGACGCATTTTGCAAGTCTGATCTGCAGCTGGTTTTCAATATAGATGGAGCTCCGATTTTCAAGTCAAGTAAACTTTTTGTGTGGCTTATTTGGGTTCAGATTTTTATTTTGCCTCCTGTTTAAAGATTTTCTTACTCAAATATCTGTCTTTTGGCGCTTTGGTATGGCGGGTCGAAGCCCGATTTTCATGACATGCTACAAAGAGTACGGCTTGAGTTAGAAAGTTTTTCGAATGGTATTTTATTTGGGTCCATTGGTGTTTTTTTAAGATATCGGAGTATTGTTTGTGACGCACCAGCAGGAGCGTACGTTTTATGCATGAAGCAACATATGGGATATGATAATTGTGCTCACTGTTTCATAAAAAGTTTTCATAAAAATAATATATTGCTTTTCAAAGTGTCCCAGCCATTCATTCTTCGAGAAAAAAACATATTTCAAGCTTGTGGCGAGCATGCTGAAAAAAGATGAATTGTTGTCAACGGTGTAAAGTCGATCACTACACTGAGTAAGTTTTTTAATTTACCATGGGATTGTGTTATAGATCCTATGCATCAAGTTTGTTTAGGTACTGCAAAAGTTTTATCTAAGTTCCTGATATCTCTAGCAAAGGGAGGTACTCTAAAAGGGCTGGAAAATCTGGTCTCTAATTGTAAAATTCCTTTTGATATTTTGCACCGCACGAAAAAATTGAAAGATCTTACATTTTGGAAGGCATTCGACTTTAAGCTCTTCTTCTTCCAGATTGACCCCTTAGTGTATGATAATTTAATCGTCTCAAACATTTATTTTGAGAGCTTTTGCAAGTTAAGTTGTGCAATTACGCTGTTGTCTGATGGAAGCTTTGTGTTGAATATCTTCAGCCTGCCGATGCTTTGATTAATTCTTTCTTTGAAATTTTCCTTGACTTGTATGGACTCGAATCCCAATCCTTCAATTTTCACATAATGTGTCACTTAGTTGAGCAGGTCCACCGAAATGGTCCCCTTTGGCTTTTCTTCGCTTTTTGTTTTGAATCAGCAAACCATCAATTACTATCTGCCCTCTCCAGAAAAATGAAGAACCCAGAAAAAATGGTCGATCGGTTTTTAAAGCACCAAAATTCTTTAGATGAGTTAGGTATAATATCTAGTGTAAAAGTTTCATGCATTGAAAATTTCACGAAACTAGCTGAAGAAATAAAAATTTACTGTGAATGCTACAAAAACTTTTGCTCGGTACGTGAATGATGTTGTAAAAAATTTTGTTCGCTCTCTTATACAAGACTAAACGACAATGTTAGTGAAAGTGTTGTTCAATTGGAAGACAGAAATTTTGTTCAGATTCAGTGTTTTGCGAAAATTGAAGACGATATATATGCGGTTGTAAAGTATAATACAAATATTTCAAAACTCAAAGTTCTCCCGGAAAGTGTAACCTCTTTTTGTGAGTTTTGCTACGAAGTAAAAAACTTGGGACCCCTAGAGTTGTGCTCTGTTGCTAACTTACGCTATAAAAAGGTTGCTCTTTCCGTTTGTGAGGGTTTAAAAAGCAGCGTCATGAAGGAAGGATTCGAACATAATTAGCCTAAAATCAATATGCCTTTTTTGATCTATCGATTGTAGAATCAATAGCCTTCAAGTTTTAAGTTATCTTTTTGTCGGATTTTTTGGCATTCTTTAATTTGTTTTCTCGCTAATCTTATATATCAAAGAACTCAAGATACTGCATAGACTGTTTAGGGGCTCCTACCATGCGAACTCAAAAATGGCGTGTTAAATAATAAGTGATCTTATCAAACAAAATTTTTCCATCAAATTTTGGAACAGCTTCTAATCAATTGAAAGGTTCTTTGAAATATTGAATATTATTGGCAAGTGACTGTCTAAGCTATCTTTTTCTGTTTATCTGCTTAATGATTCTTGTTGTCTTTTGTTAAAATTTTGTTTAGTTCAGTTCTGGTCATCGGAGATTCAAATACCAGACATTTGAAAGAAGACATATATTACGACTCGTTGCTATCGAAATTCCAAATCGACGTTCTGGCAATGAGCGGCATGAGTTACAACGAGCTTGGCCCTTGCGTTAGCCTAGCTGCAAGGCAATAAAATACAGTTGTGGTGGCTGTTGGAAACAATGATTTAGCTGATTTCTTGAACATTCCTGCGAAACCCCTCAAAGAAGTTGCGCTCAATCTTGCTAGTTTTGCGCACTGTACCGCGCGGAACGGCACGCAAGTTTTCGTGATAGGATTGTGGAAACTTAGAGATATGTGCCGTGTTGCCGTAGAGACCGTTAATACTATGTTGCATGATATTCTGGGAAAAAATTACGTTGCTTCAAAACTAAAACTCAGGCTTTTTAAACCCGTGCCACCTCACTAATGATGGAAAACTAGACTTTCTTGCTTTGTTGAATCGGCTTATTTGTACTAGAGTCTTTAAATAAGTGCTTTTGGTTCAATGAGTTCCTCGTTGAGTTAATTTATTTTTAGCTCCCTGTATTTCTTTTTTCCGATGCAAGACTAATTGTAGAATTAGTCTTCTTCCGTAAGGTTTATTGTTTTCGTTAACGTTAGTTGTAGAATTCGCCCTTTTCTTTTTTATAAACTTGATTTTTGTGACTCTAATTTATTGGTGATAATTTTCTAATCTGCAAGGTGATATTGTTTGATTTAACTGTGTCCTGCCTTTGCATTTTTATTGAAGAATTTGTTTTGATTGCTTGATTGAAAATGATTTTTGAAATCTCATTTCTTTGTAACTTGTATAAATTCCAGATTTGTGTGTTGTTAAATATAGCTGTTTGTCCGAATCAGTATGCATGACGCGCTGTGATGAAAAAACTTGATCTTTAGCCTCGATTTAGTTTGATCTAGTTGTTGATCAGATATGCTGTAATAAATTCTCTGGCATGTTTGCGAGCTTTTAATTTCATATTTCATTCGCTCAATTTGCTAAATCATAATTTTTTTCTACTGTCTAAGACCCTCTGTGATGAGTTTATTAGAGCAGCTTTTAGCTTTATTTGTTTTGGCCTTGTTCCGAATACAACCTCATTTAGTTGCTGGTTGCTTTTTCACAATCTCTTTGTCTCTTGTCTTTCTGTCTCGATTTTGCTGTTAATTTTGTGGTCTTTGTTGAGTATTTTGATTTCCTGCTTTTCAAATAGGTGATTTTTAACTGCTCATTTGGAAGCATCTTCTTGGTCCTTGAGTCCATTGGTTCTGTTTTGTTTTGTTATGTTATTTCTTTGACAAGTTTGTTGTGGTCGTATATTTAGTTCGTTTTACTTTTCATTGTGTCGCTTTTGATTCGTTCTTTCAATTCAAAGTTGTGCTTTTCTTTACTCGTTTCACGTTTTTGTTCTTGTCCTGTTTTCATTTTGGATTCACAGATAATTTCTGCTCGCGTCTTTTCACTTTCATTACAGTCTTTGCGCCTATTAAATATGGTTATTTTTCTCGTTATATCGTTACGTTTTTTGGCGTTCGTTGTTATTGTTGTGATTTTCAATCATTTGCGCTTTTTTGTTTGTATCTTATTTCATTCTCCAAAACCTGTTCTTTTAACTACTTTTTGTTAAGTTTTTTCGACTGTTTATGACGCGCTGTGATGAGTTTGTTGGAGCTGCTGGTTGCTTCCTAAGATTACCTTGGGCCTGCACTGCATATAGAAGCATTTAATTGTTTTTGCTTTTTTATAATCTAGTTGTTTCTGGTCTGTTTTTTTCTTGTTGATATTCGATGTTGCTATTTAGATGTGTTCCTTGTTGATTTTGTTTGTCTCCTGCTTTAGCAATTGGGCAGCGGTGATTTCAACTGCTCATTTGAAAGCGTTTTTATTGTCTTTGCGTCCGTTGCTTAGTTTTTGCTGGATTTTACCCGGGTTTTAATTCACAGATAATTTCTGAGCGCGTCCCTTGCCTTTCATTACATTCGTTTTCTGTGGCTATTCAAATTGGTGCTCATTTTGTTGTTCACTCATTTTGTGCTTGGGTTTGTTTTTTTTCTTGCTTCGATCTTTGGTTCAAATAATTGTTTTTTTATGTCTTGGTTCCTTGTCCGCTGTTTTTTTCGGAGCGGCTCCTGTCTGCTCATGCTCAAAATACAACTCCGTTTTTGCTTTTGCTCTTGCTTTGGTGTTTGCTTTGATGTTTTTTCTCATTAACTGATAACTTCTGATCGCATCATTTCATTGTTGATATTTTACTATTGTCTTTATAATGCCTTATATGTTCTTTTTACACGTCTTCTCACCGGTGATGCCACGTCTTTTTGTTGTTCTCATTTTTCTACGTTTGTGCGCTGTGAATAAAACTGAAAAGTTTCTGAGCGCTTTGGTTCATTGTACCATTTCTTTGTCATTTTCTATTATGGTCCATTGATTCTATCGTTCATTCTTGCTTTTTGTCACTGACACATTTTTTCTTCTATTTTCCATTTATGTGCAGTGATGGGAACACCGTTTTCTGAGCGCTAACTCGAGTTTCGTTTTGTCGTTCCTTGCTATTTTCTAATGTTTCGTTTGTTATCTCTTTTTGTGAGCCATTGATGTTCTGTATTCACACAAGTTTTCTGAGCAATGACAAAAATGAAATGAAATCGGCATTTTGATTTCTGATTATAGACTTTCTGATGGTTTGCTATCAGTCATTTCTCTCCCTCTTTCTTGTTTTGTCTTTTTCTGTTTCTTATTTTGTCACAGGTCTTATTTCTATTTTATTCCAATGATGCGCTATGAAGAGAACAAAATCTCCTGAGCGATTACATTGATGAAGTGAAATCAACTTTTTGAGTTGTGGTTTCTAGTCCTTCAGATGGTTTGTTTCCAGTGGCCTCTGTTCCGCAATCTCTCCCTCTGTCACTTCTCTCTCACTCCTTCTCTCCCTCTTTCTCACTCCTTGCTTTGTTCTGTTTCTCTTTTCTTTCGCTTCTCTCTCTCTCTCTCTCTCTTGCTCTTTTGTTTTTCGTTCGCTCGCTTCCATACTCTCTGTCTGTCTGTCTGTTGCCTTCTAGACATTTGCTCCTTTCCTTTTTTCTCTCTCGCTATCTTGCCTTATGGCAAGGGTTTTTCTTTCTAGGGCTTCCTTATGGGCAGATTCAGTTTTCGCTTGCTTGCTTTCCCGCTCGTTCGTTTCGGTTTCGCTCGCTTTGCGCTTGGTCGTTTTTCGTTCGCTCGCTTTCCCGCTCGTTTGTTTGTTTTGTTCGCCTTGCGCTCGCTCGTTTTTCGTTTGCTCGCTGTCCCGTTCGTTCGTTTCTGTTTCGCTCGCCTTGCGCTAGCCCGTTTTTCGTTAGTTTTCTTTCCCGCCCGTTCGTTTCTGTTTCGTTCGCCCTGCGCTCGCTCGTTTTTCGTTCACTCGCTTTCCCGCTCGTTCGCTTCTGTTTCGCTCGGTCTGTGCTCGGTCGTTTTTCCTTCGCTCGCTTTCCCGCTCGTTCGTTTCTGTTTCGCTTTGTCGTTTTTCGTTCGCTTGAACCCCACCCCTCTCTGTGCCTCCTTTCTGGTGCATTTAGATGTTCATTTATATGTTTGTCTGTTTCTTCAGCGCGATAACCCCCCGCCCTTCTTTGTGACCCCTTCGCGCATTAGTCTTAGCTGTTTCGGGTCTTTTTTTCTTGGTTGCTATGTGTCAGGTGCGCTCCTTCTGGAGCATAGTAATGCACCGACCCTAGACATCAAAGAAACCAAAAAAGCCCACGCTCAAGCTAAGGCTACATTTCCGCCTTTGTTTGTGACCCCTTTTGCGCAGCGCCATAACCCCCTCCCTTGTTTGTGACCCCTTCGCGCATTAGTCTCAGCTCTTTAGGGTCTTTTTTTCTTTGGTGGCTAGTTAGGTCAGGTGCGCTCCCTCTGGAGCTCAGTAATGCACCGACTCTAGTCATCAAAGAAGCCAAAAAGGCCCGCGCTCAAGCTAAGACTAAATTTCCGAACGCCCATTTTGCAAGGGTCTTGCAAGAATTCGTCGCTTATCTTGCAAAACCCTTGCAAAAATCAGACGCTTATCTTGCAAGACTTCGACGCTTATATTGCAAGAATCCTGCAAGAATTCGACGCCTATCTTGCAAGAATCCTGCAAGAATTTGACGCTTATCTTGCCAGATTCTTGCATATCCGACGGCTATCTTGCATCTTGCAAGATGGTGCGTAATCTTACAAGATTCTTGCAAGATCTTGCAAGATAGCCGTCGGTAATAGACTAGGGTTGAGTGCAAAAAACAAAAGTTGTTCGTTGATCTAAAATTTTTAGTTGAACGAACTTTTTTTAAAGCAACATTTCTGTTTTAATCTACGGTTTTAATCTTGATACTATTGAAAAATGCTTTGTATATTCTTATGACATGAAAAGAAATCCCTATTTTTTAATTAAATAACTTGGTACATGAGAGTAACCTGTGAAGGCTGTGAATTGGGTATAGTTAGAGTCAGCAGCATCTGTGATCAAATGGCCCAATATCATAGTGCAAGGTCGATCCAGTTTCTCACCATTGTACTCTAATAGATCTATCTCGAAGGTGGTTTCATTGACAGTAGCACTGTGTATGTACTGAGTGAATTCAGCATCTCCCGTGGTCTCATTGCGCGCATCCAAGATGTATGTAACAAGCAGTATTTGAGTGGCTGGACTGGACAGACTGAAAGTGAACTTGGAAGAGTCTGAGTTCTTGTTCACATAATACGCAACTCCTGTCAGATTTACCGCCAGATCTTCCGTTATAATATCCGTTACAGCTTCAGTTACTGATTCCGTACTAGGATTCGTTCCAGTATCCACCAGCTCTAAAAACGACAAAGTGTCTCATCAAAAAGCAGTTGATCTATATCTCATCATTGAGTCGCCTGGATAAGTCAAAAAATTTTCCATTGATGCGTTAAAATGTTTGCCTTCGGGTCGGAATAAATCAGTTGAAAACGTCGGCAGGTAAATGTGTCAGTTGATTCATTTTCATGCATAGAAAATTCTTTCATTTCCCACATTTCCTATAAACTTTGTCAGTATTTTACATTTTTGTCTGAGCTTATAACAGGTCCTATAAAAAATTGTCTTCACTAAGGACCTCAAAATTTAATTAAAGATTTCCATGCATTAGACAAAATTTTCAATGGGATTCAATGTAGCCTGTTCACGGCGCTAAATTTTCTATGAAACACCAAATGATTATCACCAAATCCTACAAATTCATAGAAAAAAAGGTAAATTATATTTTTAAAATTATTCAAAACGATCCTGGAAAGTCATAGAAATTGAAGCAAATTTTTGCAAGCAGTTTTCAAAAGCACATTTTTGGAAGCAGTTTGAAACTATCTTTGAGAAGAAGAATCACAAAAAAAGTGTTCCTGAAATCTATGATCTCTATTTATTTCATGCAGTTCACAAGATATTTTGCTCATAGAATTGTCATAAATAAAACAATTTGTGCCCAACCAGAGCCCAAAATTTCGAAGAACTAATAATTGTTTAGACATAGCATAAAATAATTAGAATTACATTTTAACTTTTTCACACATTAAGCCAAGATTTCACGGAATAGTAGCAAACTAAAGTGAAAACGCACATTTTCCTATTTCAGGTCCTCAGGGTGATCATTTGATTATACCCATCAATTTTTAGCTCAAACATTTTTTTTCTTTACGGATTATCACGACGTTAAATATGTGATCAATTGCAACACTAATGCTTAAAAAAAATTTCGGTGCGAACAAAAATCGTTTTTAATGATAGCTTTTTATTAAAAATTTCCAGTTGGAAACAATTATGTCCTTTGTCTTTACCAGAAGTCGACAATTTGATGCGTGCAAAATTTTTTACATCTCTGGATATTCTAATTACCTAGAGAGAAAAGATATACGAACTGAACTCGGCAGAAACTTGGGCATTGTTGGGCCAAAAACACTAAAGTTAATGTAATTTCAACAATTTATTTTGATCAGTTTAATTGATATTTTTAGGATCACTTATCTTCACAATTACAGCATGCAAAAAATATCTGTTTGATAAAAAAAAAGAAATCAACGCACTTCCAAAAACATATCCCTCTTTTCCCTCTGATAAGCATTAACAAAAAGTTAATAATTATTCAAGAATTAGTTAATAAAAACCCAAAAAGCATGAACACGGTTACTAAATCAAGCATTATCATACACATACACACAATCTGTTTAATCTAAATGGATATATAATAAACTTTGGATATATAATAAATGGATATATAATAAACATCAAAAATAAACTTTGATATTGAATAAAGCAAATATTTTTTCATAAAATTGATTCTCAGAAAATTGTGTTCTTAGATTGTGTCCTGAGAGTTTTCCTGTAATGTCTTATGATGTAATGACCAATCCTTACACGAGTAAGCATACACCAACGAAGTAAGCATTTGTCCAAAAACAATTTTTAGTAGTTGGCCATTCCTTGGATCTTATCAAAACTTGACTGACATATGAGCGATACCTATAGTTGGAAAAAATCAATAAAAATTTGCTACATCTGTATAAACACATAATTAATAAAAAAAAGTGAAATAAACATACTTCATTGAAGACAACGGATCCTTAAATTCAATCAGGAATTTGGTCCTCCAAAAGCATTAGATCTTTCAAGAAAATCCCATTGTATTGCAGTATTTGTAATGGATTTGATTTTTGTATGAAAGATAAAAGTGTATCATTTGTAAAAGTGTATCATTTGTAAAATTGTATCATTTGTAGAAGTGTATCATTTGTAAAATTGTATCATTTGTAAAAGTGTATCATTTGTGAAAGTGTGTCATTTGAAAAAGTGTATCATTTGAAAAAGTGTATCATTTGTGAGAGCGTATCAGTTGTAAAAGTGTGTCATTTATAAAAGTCTATCATTTGTATAAGTGGATCATTTGTAAAAATGTATCTTTTTTAAAAGTGTTTCATTGTTAAAAATGTATAAATTGTAAAAGTGTATCATTTGTAAAAGTGTAACATTTATAAACAGGGTATTATTTGTAAAAGTGTATCACTTGTGAAAGTGTAAAATTTGTAAAATTGAATAATTTTAAAAAGTCTGTCATTCTTAAATTGGTGTCATTTGTAAAAGTGTATCATTGTAAAAGTGCATTCTGTTTAGAAATGTATCATTTGTATAAGTGTTTCAATTGTAAAAGTGTATCATTTGTAAAAGTGTATCATTTGAAAAAGTGTATCATTTGTAAAAGTGTACCATTTGTGTAAAGTGTATCATTTATGAGAGCGTATCAGTTGTAAAAGTGTGTCTTTTATAAAAGTGTATAATATGCATAAATGGGTCACTTTTAAAAGTGTTTCATTGGTAAAAATGTATCAATTGTAAAAGTGTATAAAAGTGTAACATTTATAAACAGTGTATCATTTGTAAAAACGTATCATTTGTAAAAATTGCATCATTTGTAATTGTGTAAAATCTGTAAAATTTAATAATTTATAAAAGTCTGTCATTTGTAAATTGGTCTCATTTGTAAAATTACATCACGTGAAAAAGTGTATTCTTTTTAGAAGTGCATCATTTGTATGAGTGTTTCAATTGTAAAAGTTTATCATTTGTAAAAGTGTATCATTTGAAAAACTGTATCATTTGTAAAAGTGTATCATTTGTGTAAAGTGTATCATTTATGAGAGCGTATCAGTTGTAAAAGTGTGTCATTTATAAAAGTGTGTCATATGTATAAATGGATCACTTTTAAAAGTGTTTCATTCGTAAAAATGTATCAATTGTTAAATTGTATAAAAGTGAAACATTTATAAACAGTGTATCATTTGTAAAAAGTGTATTATTTGTAAAAAATATCATTTGTAAAAACTGCATCGTTTGTAATTGTGTAAAATTTGTAAAAATGAATAATTTACAAAAGTGTGTCATTTGTAAATTGGTATCATTTGTAAAATAAAATCACGTGTAAAAGTGTATTCTTTTTAGAAGTGCATCATTTGTATGAGTGTTTCAATTGTAAAATTTTATCATTTGTAAAAGTGTATCATTTGAAAAAGCATATCGTTTGTAAAAGCGTATCATTTGTAAAAGTGTGTCATTTGTAAAAACGTATCATTTGTATAACTTGCATCATTCGTAAATCTGTAAAAATTGTGAAATTGAGTAATTTATAAAATTCGACCAACGAAGTAAGCATTTGTCCAAAAACAATTTTTAGTAGTTGGCCATTTCTTGGATCTTATCAAAATTTGACTGACATATGAGCGATACCTATAGTTGGAAAAAATCAATAAAAATTTGCTACATCTGTATAAACACATAATTAATTTAAAAAAAGTGAAATAAACAGACATACTTCATTAAAGACAACGGATCCTTAAAATCAATCAGGAATTTGGTCCTCCAAAAGCATTAGATCTTTAAAGAAAATCCCATTGTATTGCAATATTTGTAACCGATTTCATTTTTGTATGAAAGATAAAAGTGTATCATTTGTAAAAGTGTATCATTAGTAAAATTGTATCATCTGAAAAAGTGTATCATTTGTGAAAGTGTGTCATTTGAAAAAGTGTATCATTTGTAAAAGTGTATCATTTGTGAAAGTGTATCATTTATGAGAGCGTTTCAGTTGTAAAAGTGTGTCATTTATAAAAGTGTATCATTTCTATAAGGGGATCATTTGTAAAAATGTATCATTTTTAAAAGTGTTGCATTGTTAACAATGTATCAATTGTAAAAGTTTATCATTTGTAAAAGTGTAACATTTATAAACAGTGTATTATTTGTAAAAGTGTATCACTTGTGAAAGTGTAAATTTTGTAAAATCGAATAATTTTCAAATGTCTGTCACTTGTAAATTGGTGTCATTTGTAAAATTGTATCATTGTAACAGTGTATTCTGTTTTGAAGTGTATCATTTGTATAAGTGTTTCAATTGTAAAAGTTTATCATTTGGAAAAGTGTATCATTTGAAAAAGCATATCGTTTGCAAAAGCGTATCATTTGTAAAAGTGTGTCATTTGTAAAAACGTATCAATTGTAAAACTTGCATCATTTGTAAATCTGTAAAAATTGTAAAATTGAATAATTTATAAAAGTCTGTCATTTGTAAATTGTTATCATTTGTAAAAGTGTATCATGTGTAAAAGTGTATTCTTTTTAGAAGTGTATCATTTGTATAAGTGTTTCAATTGTAAAGGTGTATCATTTGTAAAAGTGTATCATTGGAAAAAGTGTATCATTTGTAAAAGTCTATCATTTGTGTAAAGTATCATTTATGAGAGCGTATCAATTGTAAAAGTGTGTCATTTATAAAAGTGTATCATATGAATAAATGGATCACTTTTAAAAGTGTTTCATTCGTGTGGTGGAAGAGTCCACCGAAA
This sequence comes from Convolutriloba macropyga, assembly GCF_964194025.1. Lineage (NCBI taxonomy): Eukaryota > Metazoa > Xenacoelomorpha > Acoela > Convolutidae > Convolutriloba > Convolutriloba macropyga. The sequence goes on along the minus strand of NC_134468.1, from coordinate 31,827,576 downwards.
GTAACCAAGCATACCAAGTATTAATATAAACACTGCTAAACTATGTACATATTTATTTATATCCTGCTGACTGCGCCATGTTGTATAAAGAATGCTTAGAAGTAAAAAGAGCAAGAAAGAATCTTGAATTTCTTCACGACTGTTTTCTATCACGAATAGGCGAACTGCAAATGTGTGTTTTCACACCTAACGGCCAGTGTGGTGGAGGAGTCCACCGAAAGTAACCAAGCATACCAAGTGTTAATATAAACACTGCTAAACTATATACATATTTACTTTTATCCTGCAATCTCCACTCGGAGAACAAACTTTCTTTAGTTTCGTATAACTACTTGATGTTAGTTAACACCTCACCAATTGGAGAGGATTTGTAAATCTTGAGTGTCAGTTTTGTTCGCCGTTAAACACAGTACCAACTGGTACTTAGTCACTGGCCGTTAGGTGTGAAAACACACATTTGCAGTTCTGCCTATTCGTGATAGAAAACAGTCGTGAAGAAATTCAAGATTCTTTCTTGCTCTTTTTACTTCTAAGCATTCTTTATACAACATGGCGCAGTCAACTATGGCTCGCTCCCCATTAGGAGTACACTTCTTTTGGGACAAAAGTCACCAGCCAGAATTAGACTGGGAAAAATGGTTATTAACCGTAAAGCTGGCCATAATGGTTAAAGAAAACATCCAGGTGGACAAATTACTCCAACCTAGACCTGAAAACGAAGAACTAGACTACCCCACAGAGCCACATTACGAACCAGCACTACCCGACAAAACAACAGCCGAAGGAAGGCCAAGAGAACAAAGAAATGTCAAAAGACGCACCGACTGGCAAAACACCTGCAAAGAAATAGAGGACAAAGGGCCCCAAGTAGACAACACACCGTGGGACGAATGGGACAATAAAACAAAAAGCCACATATATCTCTCATTAGGGGCACAAGCAACAAATATTTTCCATCAAAGATTCCCACACACAGACATCCAAAAATGCACCACTGACGCACTAGTAGAACAACACAGAGAAGCATTTATACAAACAAGGAACGAAACATTCGATAGATTTCAATTCTTTAGATGCCGACAAAAAGAAGGCGAATCACTAGAAGTTTTCCTTTCACGAATCAAAAAACACGCATCAGTATGCAACTGGGAGCACTTAGAGGAAAACCTTGTAAAAAGCATTTTTATACAAGGAATGAACAATCAGCAAATCCAAATGGATCTATTATCCGAAGAGAGAACACCGTCAAAAACACTACAATATGCACTAGCCCGTGAAAGAGGACAAGAAAGTCAACAAAAAATGATAAACACAAACACAAATTCAACAACACGAAACCCATGGTTCGAGAAAATACAACTTATAAAACGCCAAAACAGAGTCCCCATCCTCCCAACACACCAATCAGGACAAATCCAAGACTGCCGACGCTGCGGCAACAAATTTCTCCTGGGCCACCTGAATGTATGCCCCGCAAAGAACGAAGCATGCAGAATATGCAAAAAGATCGGTCATTTCGCAAAACTCTGCAAATCAGAAATGCCCCCAGGATCACAATACAATATGCAACATCGACTACAACAAAATTACTCCGGCCAACAAAACTACTCCGGTCAACAACAACAAAACAGAAACAACCAACTGGTTACGAGGAAGACACCACAGAGAATGAGAAACATAAAGGAAGAAGAATCCGAAGACACACAGGACACAGCAGAAGAAACAATAGACCCAGAATCAACATGTTACATAAGGGAAATGATGGAAGATTGGCTAAACACGTCAAACTTCATTCAATTAGTAAAATTCACAAATGAAAAAGTTTGCGACATCAATGAAACCAGAAGAGGGGAATTCTGGCTAAAAACAAAGACTAACAAAAAACAAACCTACTGGCTAGCAGACACAGGAAGCCCTAGGAGCTTCATGAACATCCATGCAGCCCATAACCTACTGGTCGACGACAATACAAAAATTCACCAGCCAAACAAAGCACTAGGAGAATTTAGATGTTTCAACAACAACAAAATCAACATAGTCGGCACGATCCAAGTGGACATTACTTCAGGAACATCAACTGCAAGAAAGAGCACCATACTACTGGTAGACACAAAGGCAATAAACATCATGGGAAGAGACATTATGGACAAACTGGGCCTACGCCTTACAATGGCACCTCAACAAAAACAATGTGAGAAACAGTTACTAAATATATCCAACACACACCAAAGAATATCCAAATGGATATTCCAAAAGTATCCACACCTATGTACGAGACTAGGCAGGTCGCGAAACCACGTAGCAAAATCAACATTCAAAAGAGATTTCAACCCAACACAACACAAGGGCAGACGAATACCACTACACTTAACAGAAAAAGTAGAAAACGAAATCAAAAAATTGATCGAAGAAAAACAAATAAAAAAATTAACGTCATGCTCAGACGAATACTTCATAAGCCCAGTAGTGATAACAGTCAAATCAGATCAATCAATCAAAATAGCACTAGACTCAAAAATTTTTAACGATGCAATACACAAAAATAAATACCAAATGCAAAGCATAGACCACTAATGGACAAAATAGCAATGAAAATCTCCGACCTTAAAACGAGAGAGGGAACACTATACTTCAGTAAAATAGACCTCAAATATGCTTATAGCCAACTACCATTACACCCCGACACACAAAAGCATTGCAATTTCAACATATTAGGAGGAAACGCCACTGGAACATACAGATTTCTTAACGGCTTCTACGGCCTAACAGACTTACCAGCAACATTTCAGAAAATGATGGATACAACATTAGACGGAAAAAATTCAACAAACGCATTCTTAGACGACATAATAATAATATCTAAAGGAACATTAGAAAAACATGAAAACGAAATAGATAAAACACTAAAAAGATTAGACAAGGAAAATCTAGCCATGAGCCTACACAAATGCGAATTCGGCATAACAGAATGCACATGGTTAGAATACAAAATTAACTCTGAAGGCATTACATCAACTCAACGAAAAACAGACGCGATCATCCAACTGGAGAACCCAAAAACACTGAAACAACTGAGATCATTTATGGGCAGCGTACACCATTTGGTTAAGTTTATACCAAACGTAGCAGTACTAAGCGCACCCCTCCGACCACTACTAACAAAATCAACACAAAAAACACCCAAAAAACTTGTATGGGAGGATAAACACACCATTGCATTTAACAAAATAAAACAAGCAATTAAAACTATAGACGAACAAAAACACTTCGACATCAACTGCCAAACACGAGTAAAATGTGACGCAAGCAAAGAAGGCCTAGACGCATGCCTAGAACAAAAACAGAATAACACATGGCATCCAATAGCATATGCCAGCAGATTTTTAAAAACAAACGAACAAATGTACAGCATAAATGAACTAGAACTATTAGCCGTCGTCTGGTCACTTGAACACTTCAAATATTACCTCTTTGGATCACACTTCACCCTCCAAACGGACCATCAAGCGCTACTCTCAGCCCTAAAAAACAATAGAGGCAATAAAACATACCAGAGTAGTTTAACCAGATGGGTAGACAGATTACTACAATTCCATTTTAAAGTCAAACATATCGCCGGAAAAAACATGGGATTTGCGGACTATTTAAGTCGCCATCCGAATTCACAACCAACTGTTGAAAATATTGACAAAAATCACGTAATAAACACTATAGAAGCAATACACTACACATTACACACAACTCATAGAAAACTAACCAATCAGATCGCACGAAAGCGAAGGACATTAAATGACGTCATAAACCATTTCAATCTGAACAAAACGAAACAGAGCGCTTTTTGCCATTTACACGTCACCAAACAGTTGCCTTCTATTACATTGAACAATTCAAACAATACTCAATTAATCCAAAATCATATCAATCCAAATACAATTATTACAAATCAATTATATAAATCCTCTAAATCATCTATTCCGAATCATTTATTTAAATCGTAATCCAGTAGATCAAATGCTTTAGTTAATCCTCTATTTAGTAGAAAGATACACGTTACAACAAGAAACAACCCCCAATTAAACACCTATACAGTCCCAATCAAAAAACGACAACGAGGACCAAACAAAAAGAGAGTAGAAAACATGACAACCCCACAAGAAACAAACACTATTGCCACACAAACTGAAGAAACATCTAACCTAGGACAAGGTCGACAACCCCTCGCAGAAAAAAAACACTATAATCCACTCCCAGAAATAGATCTTGAAAACCCCCCCGACTGTTTGAAGCAATTATACAGGGCATTTGGGAAAAACTTTATCGAAGAAGCCACCAGGAACGACCCACAAAGCAGAAACTTATTTCAAATAATCGAAGAAAAGAACTGGGACGCACTCAAACACTTTAGTAGATATTGGCACTCCCTCAAAAGAGACCTCAGCACAACACTAACTGGTTGTATCCTGTATGACGGAAAACTTTACATACCCACTCAATTACGCAAATTAGTCATGAATTCAATCCACCCACCAGGGACAATCAGGAATGATGCACCTCGCAAACCTCATATGGTTCCCAAGAATCCAAAGAGAAATAGTTACTTTGACACAAAACTGCCAGCCGTGCATCAAAATCGGTAAGAACTTAAAACCAATAATACCAAAATCCAAAGTAGCACACTTACCACCACTTCACGAGCCGAATGAAGAGATCCAATTGGATTTCGCCGGCCCCATAATTGACGAAGAACATAAGGACTCATACATATTAGCATCAGTTGATAGATTCTCAAGATATCCACACGCAAAAATTTATCACATCTGCGACACAGACACAGCTATAGAGTACCTAGAAAAACATATATAAAATTTCACGGAATACCTAGAAATATAAGATGCGATCAAGCCCAAGCCTTTAAATCTAAGCAATTCGAAATTTTTTGTAACAACCATAATATTAAACTACTATTAGCTCCAGCTGGAGACCACAGAGCAAATGGAATGATAGAATGACTAATACAAACAATAAAACGACGCCTTTCAGTTCTGAACAACGACCCCAAATGGTCAAAAATTACACTTGCGGATAAAATCGCCGAAATCATCCAAGAAATAAAAATAATCTCAACACAACAACAAGAATAGCACCATTCACAGCACACTTTGGTAGAAAACATAACACACCTATATCAAACATCACTACACAAACATCCACAAAAAATCTATCATACAATGATATAACAAAGTTCTATTTAGATAAGAAGAGAGGATTGAAGCAAGCGATGCAAAAGCAGACACCATTTGGAACCTTGAATCAGATTCAGAACCCGAACTAGATATCCAGTTTCAACAGCCCGTCGCGAGGAAGACTCATCAGACCAGTCAACTCTACAAAACATAAAGAAGAAAGCGATCAAACGTAAGAATATTTCACCAATAAAAATAAAACCTGATAAATTAATGATAACATTCCGTGATAAAACAACATCATCAACTAACACAAAAAAAACAAGTAGCACGAAAAACACTCGCACGAAAAGCACCTGAACCACTAGGCACACTAAAACCACTATGGAATATTATACCAGACGGTAATATCACTAACAACTCACCCACAACAATAAAACTAGACACAAACACCAGAAAAAACACAGTAATCAGAAAAAATGATTTGGCAATCGTAAACGAAACCAAACCAAGACTAATGCATTTCGTAGCATGTAAAAACCAAGCATGTGAAACCAAGAAAAAATAAAACAATTTCTGTTAACAGAAAAGAGGCAAGCCAAACAATCACAGCAGAAACACCAATTGGAAAGACCCGAACGCACGTACAACACCAGCGAACTCCAATACTCATCGCAACCAGGACCGTCACACCAATTTGACATTCCAGGACCCAGCAAGACAAAACCACAACAGCGCAAACGAAAACAAAAGCCAATCAAACGACCCCAAAAATCCATCAGCGACTTCGAAAGAAAGTCAAAGGAAGCGGCAATCGCCCAATCAAAACTCAATAAAGCCAAAGAACGCCAACGCCAATTATCTCAATCCCCAAGGATCCAACTGGACACAACCAAACTCCAAGCAAACAAATCGATCGAGGTCATAAATTTGATCTCCGACTCATCGCAAGGTAGCCCGATAGAAATCTATACTTCGAACGACCCGACAGCCTTTATGACTATCCCGGCAACAAAGAATACGAAGACCCCAGAACGAGTAAACAGTAAAGTAGACAAAATCATCCACCAATCGACCCCAGTAGAACTACAAATCCACATCACAGCAACCACAACACAGGTCAACCCAAAGGACAACATTGAAAACAACAACCAACTGGTAACAAACAAACCACCAATCAACATCGACTCAGACATACCAACCCGAGATAACCAACTGGCACAGCAAACAACAAAAGACACAAACAAGAACACTAAACTCGACAACCACACAAAACACCACGACATACCGGAAGAGCGGGAAAACATCGACAAACCCACTGAAATAGTCCATATGGAAGAAGATAACTACGACACCGCGATGATTAGTTCAATCTCCTCACTGAACACGGAAGACATTGCCACACTCGACAAGCTCTTTGACTAAAAAGCCAAAGAATCGCAGAGAGGGGAGTGTGGTGGAGGAGTCCACCGAAAGTAACCAAGCATACCAAGTATTAATATAAACACTGCTAAACTATATACATACTTATTTATATCCTGCAATCTCCACTCGGAGAACAAACTTTCTTTAGTTTCGTATAATTACTTGATGTTAGTTAACACCTCACCAATTGGAGAAGATTTGTAAATCTTGAGTGTCAGCTTTGTTCGCCGTTAAACACAGTACCAACTGGTACTTAGTCACTGGCCGTTAGGTGTGAAAACACACATTTGCAGTTCTGCCTATCCGTGATAGAAAACAGTCGTGAAGAAATTCAAGATTCTTTCTTGCTCTTTTTACTTCTAAGCATTCTTTATACAACATGGCGCAGTCAGCAGGATATAAATAAATATGTACATAGTTTAGCAGTGTTTATATTAATACTTGGTATGCTTGGTTACTTTCGGTGGACTCTTCCACCACACGAATGAAACACTTTTAAAAGTGATCCATTTATACATATGATACACTTTTATAAATGACACACTTTTACAACTGATACGCTCTCATAAATGATACACTTTACACAATTGATACACTTTTACAAATGATACACTTTTTCAAATGATACACTTTTACAAATGATACACTTTTACAATTGAAACACTTATACAAATGATACACTTCTAAAAAGAATACACTTTTACAAATGATAACAATTTACAAATGACGGACTTTTATAAATTATTCAATTTTACAATTTTTACAGATTTACAAATGATGCAAGTTTTACAATTGATACGTTTTTACAAATGACACATATTTTACTTCTAAGCATACTTTCTACAACAATTTGTATACAACAAAATGTATCAATTATAAAAGTGTATAAAAGTATAACATTTATGAACAGTGTATCATTTGTAAAAAGTGTATTATTTGTAAAAACGTATCATTTGTAATTGTGTAAAATTTGTAAAAATGAATAATTTACAAAAGACTGTCATTTGTAAATTGGTATCATTTGTTATATTAAATCAAGTGTAAAATTGTATTCTTTTTAGATGTGCATCATTTGTATAAGTGTTTCAATTGTAAAAGTTTATCATTTGTAAAAGTGTATCATTTGAAAAAGCATATCTTTTGTAAAAGCGTATCATTTGTAATAGTATGTCATTTGTAAAAACGTATCATTTGTAAAACTTCCATCATTTCTAAATCTGTAAAAAAAGTAAAATTGAATAATTTATAAAAGTTTGTCATTTGTAAATTGGTATCCTTTGTAAAAGTGTATCTTGTGTAAAAGTGTATTCTTTTTAGAAGTGTATCATTTGTATAAGTGTTTCAATTGTAAAAGTGTATCATTTGTAAAAGTGTATCATTTGTAAAAGTGTATCATTTGTGTAAAGTGTATCATTTATGAGAGCGTATCAGTTGTAAAGGTGTGTCATTTATAAATGGATCACTTTTAAAAGTGTTTCATTCGTAAAAATGTATCAATTGTAAAAGTGTATAAAAAAGTGAAACATTTATAAACAGTGTATCATTTGTAAAAAGTGTATTATTTGTAAAAACGTATCATTTGTAGAAATTGCGTCATTTGTAATTGTGTAAAATTTGTAAAAATGAATAATTTACAAAAGTCTGTCATTTGTAAATTGGTATCATTTGTAAAATTAAATCACGTGTAAAATTGTATTCTTTTTAGAAGTGCATCATTTGTATGAGTGTTTCAATTGTAAAAGTTTATCATTTGTAAAAGTGTGTCATTTGAAAAAGCATATCGTTTGTAAAAGCGTATCATTTGTAAAAGTGTGTCATTTCTAAAAACGTATCATTTGAATAACTTGCATCATTTATAAATCTGTAAAAATTGTAAAAATGAATAATTTATAAAAGTCTGTCATTTGTAAATTGGTATCATTTGTAAAAGTGTATCATGTGTAAAAGTGTATTCTTTTTAGAAGTATATGATTTTTAAAAGTGTATCATTTGTAAAAGTGCATCATTTGTATAATTGTTTCAATTGTAAAAGTGTCTCATTTGTAAAAGTGTATCATTTGAAAAAGCATATCGTTTGTAAAAGTGTATCATTTGTAAAAGTGTAACATTTCTAAAAATGTACGGTAAAAGTTTATCATTTGTCAATCTATGGACACTGGGAAGTCGAGAATCTGACGTTTCAGCGTTTGAATCAACAGATAATTTTTGGAAATAGAGGGTCCAGTAATGGTATTCAATGATTCTAGAGAACTTAGTGTTGAAACAAGCAATGTCTGGTACTATCATGCTTCTATCTGGATCTATGTAAAAGTAATTTTTTCAATAAAAATTATTAGTATTCAGTGTTAGTTTAAATTATTAGTACTCATTCGCTTACGGGTAAAATTTGATAAAAATTTTTTCGAAACGTTCTAGCAATTGCGACCCAGAAATCTTTGAAACTTATGACAAAATTATGATACATTGTGTAGTAGTTTAAACTTTGAATCTCTTAAAGTCCAAATTTCTTCCTGATAATCGTCTCGACCTGTACTATTCCAACTAAATGTTAAGAGATCGTACGATTACTCCTTCAAATTGCATAAATGCGGGAACGTGTTTTTTTAATCGAAAAAGTAGCAAAGTTCTGATTCTACGAACTGTGAATGGGCAGAATCAAGCCTGCGAAATGAAAGTTGACAAAAATTTTCATAACTGAATAGCGTTAGAAGCGTTATTCAATTTCATTCGACTTAATTTTCTGCAAAAACCTTACACAATAAAATTTCTAAAAAATAATGTTATTAATTTTTTAGTTAAAGATAGAAAATACTTGCTGAAAACTTTGATCCAATTTCTTTGGCTATTGATTTGGTTTTTCGAAATTCAGCTTTTTGTCGTGAAAAATGGCAACAAGTATGGTTCTTTAGCTCACTTTGTCCAAACTTTGTCCAAGTTTACCGGATGTACAGGCCTGAAAAACCACTGACATAATTTTCAATTACTCACTTGTGCGCTATTGTTATCTCAGCTTTCTATGAAAATGTCGAGGAACTAAAGTTTTGCATTGCTTCTACAGTGCAGAACTTAAGTTTTGCTAATTGTATTGGTTATTACGCCAGATTACGAAACAAAGAACACAGCAAAACAAATCCTTAGCCAGAAATCCAACAAATTTGCCTGAAAAAAAACGAAAGCGAGCACGGATCTGGAAAACAATAAAAAAAAGTTTTTTTAAAAAAATTTGAGAGATATCAATAAGGGTAGAAGACAAATTGTCGCATATGATCAAGTTGCCACGATCAATTAAAAATTATTGAATTATTACCAGAAACTATTTTCCAAATTCTGATTTCAAATTCACGCCAAAAATCAGTCGTTTTTTAGAACAACTTACGTTATGGCAAGACAAGTCATTATATACTGCAGATTGCCGGAAAGTAGCCCCGACCTAATCCCATGTTGTTTGACTAAATAATTTCTAATACTCTTGGAAGCAGGCGTTTATTTGTTGCAGATTGTTGGATCTCAACCGTTTTTGTTTATTTTCATTCTGTAATTTGAGCTCCATGAATTCCACAAAAGAGTGTCAAATCTCTATTTCAAATCATTTTTGTAGGATAGTCGGTCAAGGGCATCGAATTTTGGGCTTCATCCGTTTATCCAGTTTCTATTTTTGATTTCATTTCTTGATATAGACTCCTTACATTTTGATCTCTTTGCTGGTCATCTGCTGTATGAAAACGCTTTAATCAAAATGATCAAAGACGTTATTTAAACTAAGTAAAGTAGATTTTGAACCAAGTAAACTAACCACTTCAGAATCCTTTGCTTTTACATGTGTTTTGTTGTTATGCAACGTTGTCATACTAGCAGGTACGTCTATAGAGACACGAAATGTGCGCGTTTTCTCTGCACTGCCGGTTCTAACAATTCCAGGTATTTTTATATACAGTCCCAGATTTCAAGCTTGAAAGTACGTGTTCCAAGAAGGATTACGCGAATATGCTCCAGTCACTTCAAAATTGTGGCTTGCATCTCAAAGCGCTCCGCGGTTCTAGATTCAATGCCAGTTTTTGCTGCTGCGACTTCAAAGTTATGTATCTTATACTTTTTCAATTGACGTCAAAGTCATTGCTACTGAGTTGATAAAAATGTGTGACTAACTAAATTGTAGTGGTAGAAGCAGGTAGTCGTCCCCAGCAGAGGACTCACTAGTGGTGAGAGAGATGAATCCTGCGAACGTATAACCAGAGTCTATTGTGTGTATTTTCTTGTTTGTAGAACATCCAACAGCACCACCTGGCAAGTTAATTCCACAGACATGTCCATTAAAAGCATCCGTATAGAAGAGATCGAGAGAGGTCACTGGCAGGGTGAGGTTAAATGTAGGCCCCTGCCTGTTGAGAGTTGCTGAAAGTAATTTAGACACATGGTGAGAAAGTCTATCGGAAATAGGTTATTAAGATAAGATCTCTGAATTCTAGATTATATTTCACATTAAAAATTGGCCAATCAAAATCTATCTAGGTTATTTTCCATTGGCCTCAGAATATCTGCTTATAACCCCCACTTCACCCGCTGATTTTTGCGCCCCCAACTTATTCGTATTTAACCAGACTAATACACAGTTTTTTTGCACAAAGTATACAAGAAATATGCTTTTACTACATGCTAAAAATATCAGCTAAAATATCAGCTGCAAAAATATCAGCTCTATAGGGCTGGGGGGGGGGGTACCAGAAAAATACTAAATATTCAATATTATGGAAAATGTATCCATTTGAATTCAGTGGTTATGTAAATAAGGGGTCTAGGAAATAAACCCTCACAGAAAAAACCACATCATTTTACATAGAAATAAACCCCCACGGCAATAAAACCCCACTTTAAATTTGAATTTTGGTCCTGATAGTTTGTTCGGTGGTGATAGTTTCATACCAAGTCCCATGGACCGCTAAGGCATGGCCAAGCACGCTAAAAGCAACAGCTCGTTAATAGTCAAGTGGAGGTTTATTTCCGTGGGGCGTTTATTTCCTATCTAAAAAGAGGTGGGTTTTTTCCGTGGTTTTTTTGCGAAACCGGTTAATAAGTAAGCCTTTAACTAGCGTACAAAGCCCGAGCAAAACATGATTCCATACCTTTAACCATACACGTCACGCAATTTTTTCATAAATCCTCTCCTTCTAATTTTACCACATATGCGAAAATTATGGCAGTTAATATCCCATATATGGCAATAGCATAATTAACATTTTTCCATACTTTTTCACACCAATAGTAGTTGCTAATTTAGATTAACTCACCAACTCCACTTCCTATTTGCGCATACCCGAGACTGGATGGAATTCTGTACCCAATATGAGCCGCTGTCAAATCAGATATTACCCGGGCTCCCGTATGGTATGATGTAACTGCAAAGAAAACATCAATTGTTCAGAATGAAGGTTAATAATTGTTTATGCTCTTCGGCCTAAGTCTTGCATACCAAGACAACTTTTCATTAATAATTGTATTTCTGAAAGTCGCAACCGTGGTAGCAAATCAAGCTCTATAAAAACATCATAATTCGCGCCATTTGCACATAAATTATGGTTAAAAACGGGAAATCCCTTACTATAAATAATATTGAAAATGAATGTCAACCACTTCTGACTTCTTCAATAAAATCAATTTATATAAATAGCTTCAATGGAAATAGGTTGGGGGAATGGAAATCAGGAATTGAAAGGGTTTTGGAGGACGAAAGTGTACGTAGGGGGAGGAAAATGAGGGTGTGTGGGGAGATAAAATCTAAAAGAACTTGGTTCCTTTTGCACTCCCGGCAACAAAAGCAAGCATTTGATGTGAAAATGTAAAAATAAAAAATAAAAAATTTTCATTCTGACATTGAATTTTGTGTGTGTGTGTGTGTGTGTGTGTGTGTGTGAGTGTGTGTGTTTCGATGAACTTGTTTCAGTGACACTCCGGCGCACTTGACGATTGTGGGAATACAGGTCTTAGGGTTACTGCTGGTCTTTGTACCATTCATGCAGCCGTCTGGATGTCGAAGCTCCTGGCTGTCCCGTCTGAACCTCTGTGTGCTTTCACAATCTTCCCAAGAGGCCAGATGCCTCTGGGTGTGAAGTCCTTGAGTACCCACACAATGTCACCTTCAACCAGCTCCTCATTTGTTTTTTGCCACTTCACTCTTTTGTTGAGCTCAGGAACATATTCCTTCAGCAACCTGCTCCAGTAGTGATCAAGTACTGTCTGCGTCAACTTGAAGCCCTCAGTCGAGAAACGCTGGTTGCTGTTCACAAGAGGTTTCAAACACCTGTGACGTCTGCGAAGGAAGAAGTGATTCGGAGTAAGTGGTCCCTCATGTTCAAAGTCCACTGAATGTTCTGTTGAGCCAATTGCAATCTGATGTACTCGTTATCCGGCTTGTAGCTTCTCTGCAACTTTAACTTCATTGCTTAGTTGGCTCCACTGAAATTTTTGCCATTGTCACTCACAATGAGGTCAGGGTATCCACGTCGCGAGACAAATCTGCGGATGGTCATGAGAAGACAATCGGTTGCGAGGTCATGGAATACTTCCAGGTGGACAGCTCTGGTGACCAGGTATGTGAACAAGCAGACGTAGTGTATCTGGGTGCCCTCTCTCTTGTCCTCAATGTAGAAAGGTCCAAACATGTCCATTCCTGTGTTGACGAATGGGTACTGCTTGTTTACATCTGGACATCTGAATTCAGGTATATCGGCCATCTTCGGTCTCACATTGTCTGCCCTCCATCGCCTGCAAATGAAACAGTATTTCCCCAGACTTCGCAGCGCTTTTCTCAATCCACTCATCAAGAAAGGCTGTTGCAGGTGAGCCTTCACATGTTCCACGTCCTGATTGCCACAGTCATGGTGCGCCTTTTCAATCAGAAGTCTTGCAATTTTGCTCCTGCTATGGAGAACAAGGGGATGTTTCAAACTGTAGGTTATAGGTGCCTTGTTGAGTCTTCCTTCTACCTTCAAGAGTCCGTCGTCATACAAAAAGTGTGTGAAGGGCATCAGCTTGTCTCCTTTCTCAAGATTGTCTCCCTTCAACAGTGCAGAAATTGTTCCTGAGAACAAATCGTTTAGGGACATTTTGATGAGGTAGTTCTTTGCCCTGTTCTCATCTGATGCCAAATTGTCAGTGTTGGAGGTCTCAGGTGATTCGTTTTGTCTTCAAATTCGGTTTTTTGCCCTGAAGAGTCTTTTTGTCAGGAACACCATTCTATTAGAGTTGAGTAGTCGACTCCATGTTGAAAATTTTTCATTCTCAATGACCGGCGTCTGAAGTTGTATCGTTTGTGCAGCGCATATGTGGGGATCACTGTCCTCGGCAAAATTCCAGGAGTCTTGAAGTGTGCTCAGAAAGTCCGGTGGTTGGAGCCACAGCTTTGGTATGTCTGATGGGGTGAGGCATCGTGTGCCATGGTCAGCGGGACTCATCTTTCCAAGGATTTGTCTCCAATTGTCAGGGTTGGAATTCTCGTGAGTTTTGGTCAATCTGTTGGCAATGTACATCTTCCGTCTCTGCTTGGATTGGATCCAACCAAGTGTAGCGGTGCTGTCTGTCCACAAGTGTTTTGAACCTATGGCAGCTGTCATCTCGCTCTCACAGAACCCAGCTAGCTCTGCTCCAAGTGTTGCTGCTTCCAATTCCAGTTTTGGAATGCTCAGCTGTTTGATCGGTGCCACTTTTGTTTTACTGATCACATACCGGGATGTGGAAGATCCATCGGCGTGGGTTGTCCTCAAAAAAACTATGGCAGCAATTGCACTCACTGAGGCGTCATTGAACGTGTGAAGTTGATGGGTTTCATTGGTGCTGGGAATCAAGCTTCTAAGAATTTCGATTGAAGTCATGCTGTCGAACTCATCCATCCACTCCTGTAGTTCCTGTTGGTAGCATTCTGACACAGGTTGATCCCAGTTTCTTCCCCCTTTATTGATTCTTTGGAGAATGCATCTATTTCTGATGGCAAAGGGTGAAATCAGTCAGAGAGGACCGAACAGAGAAGCTGCCATTGAAAACACCTTTCTGAGTCATCTGTTGTCCTTTGTAGAGAAGCTTCGGTTTTGCAAGCACCAACTTGTCAGTTTTGGGGTCCCACGTCTGACCAAGGATTCTTTGGGCTTTCATTTCCGCCTTGTCATCTTCTAGTAGGTTTTCTAATGCGGCTGGTCTGTTGCTCAAGAAATTTGTCAGATTGAATCCTCCTTTATGTAAATCAGTTTTGATCTCCTCTGCACTTCTGCGGGCCTCCTTTTCAGAAGGGTAGGTCTGCATGAAATCATCCAAGTAGAACTGCTGCATGACTGAAGTGTAGGCCTCTGGATGTTCTTGTTTGTGGTCATTTGCACACCCTCTCTCTCTGCAGAACAGAAGTCGCACAAGAAGGTGAGCATGTGGCTCCAAAAATGAGTCAATTGTATTTGAAGATCTTTTCATTGCCATTCTCTGTCATGAGAAAACGGAGATAGTCCTGGTCTTTTGGTTGGATGCCAATCTGCATGAACATTGCCTCGATGTCAGCTGTGATTGCCACTGAGTACTGTCTGAAGCGGAGAAGAAGGCCATGCAGGTTGCAGAGTAGATCCGGCCCTGTCAGCAATGCATCATTGAGTGAGATTCCCTTATATTTGGAAGCAGCGTTAAGGAATCTGTGGGTTTTGTCTGGTTTCTGTTTGTTGATCACTGAGTGATGGGGAAGGTACCAGACAGAGTGTCTGCAACTGGGGTCTGCAGTTGTGATGTAGTTTTTATCCAAATCTTTATTGATTGTTTCCTCATAGCAGTCTCTCAAGTTTGTGTCCCTCTCCAACCTCTGCTGCAGAGCATGCCACTGAATTTTGGCCATGAAGTAGTTGTTAAGGATTGTGATGTCTTTCTTTCATGGAAGTCCAATCTGGTATCTGTCACCAATGTGTTTTATGATATCATTGAGGATGGACACAGCTTCTTTGTCATCTGAAGGCTGTCCCTTTGAAGAACATTGATTGAAGTTCACTCGTTCAGTTGTCCAGAAGATCTGGAGAAGATCTTCATCTGGATCGTCTTGTCTACTCTTGATATGATTGAAAAGTGCTATGCTTGTGCTGCTGTTTGATTGTCCGACCCTCTTTTGTGTGTGCCTCTGAGAAATTGGCCATGTCAGTGTCCAGCCAAGCAGAGTGTTGACTCCGTGTGGGGTACCAGTGGGCCCCCTTGTGAACTGTCCGTGAACCGTTGCTATGAATGCATCTGCTACAATCAGTATTCCGATCCGGTTGTCCCTGATTGTTGGAAATCTTATGCTCTGGAGATGAGAATGATCTCTGCAGATCTCATTCAACATTTCAATTTGAACTCTTGGCATCCGAAACTCCTCCATTGCTGTTGCGCACACAGGGATTTTGACCACAGGACAACTGCTGTACAAAGCTCCTATGCCGATCTTGACATCTGCTGTTTTAACTGAGTGTTCACCCTGAAGTGAAGCTAGTGGTAGGGTTATGTCTTTCGATTGTTGAACTTGAAGTGCATCAGCAACCTTCTGTGTTATTTGAGTGTTGTCACTGCCACTGTCCAGTAATGCGTAGGTTTCAATGCAGAGGTCTCTGTTGAAAAGTGTTACTGGTATCGCCTGCAATTGTATCTGCGGTCTGATCCATGAAGTTTCCTCTTGATTGCTGCAAGTGTAGTTTTGTTGTGGAGTAGTTGCCTGCTTTTGAGCTACAATGCGTTGATTATTACTCTGCTTTCTGTTGTTTTTGTTGTTCTGCGTATTCATTTGCTGAGGGTGAAAACCATTTGTGTTCCAAATACCACTGAGTGAAGTACTGCTGTTAGATCCACCATGTCTGTTTTGATTTGCACTCTGTTGATTGTAGTTTGACCACGTCTGCTGCCTTTGGTGTTTTTTATTAAAATTACGTCCATAGTTTGACTGGTTTTGATTGGTTTGGGGTCTGAAGATACTGTTTTGTGGGTTTTGGTTCCAGTTCACATTTGGTTGTGCATATTGTTGCATCTGCCTTGCATCTGTCCTATGGAGTGTTGAGTGATGGAAGCCATTGCACGAGGCAACTTCTTTTTGATTGACAGAGTCCCTTTTCATGAGCTCTTAGACAATTAGGGCACAGATTGAATCTCCTCACACAACCCTGTCGGTCATACAATGACTTTTCCAAGTATTCGGGACATCGACCAAGGTTGTGGTTTTGTTAGCAGAGTTGATATGACACATCTGTTGGCCCCCCTCTAGAAGAATTATTCACTCTGGTTCTCTGGTTCCGTTGTGGGGAGATGTCCTCACACGCCTCTGCGTAGGAGTTAATCCAATCAGCAAAGTGGGTAAGGTTAGGTTGCAGCAAAGCTTGGCTTCTTGTATGTTGATTCCATCTGATTATCATGGTAGCGTTCAGTTTGTCTCTGGCCATTCTCAAAACGGCTGAAGACTTGAGATCAGCTTCAAAGTTGTGAAGCCTGAATGTTTGTACCAATCTTTTCAAGAAAGATGAAAAGCTCACAAAAGTGTTTGGTTCGTCCAGTCTGGGTTTCGGCCACTTCTCCAATTGATCCAGGTATGCAGCGACAATGTGCTGTGGTTTGCCAAACTTTCTGGTCGGTTCAGTGATGGCTTCATGGTAGTCGTCCCCATTGTAGGAGTATCCACTTATGGAATCTCTTGCCTTATGTGTTACAGAGTTTTGGAGGTATGTCATTTTTTGGGCTTCTGAGAGACCACTGTTGTTGTGAATGCTTGCTTTGAAGAAGCTGAACCACTGGTGCCATTTCAAAGGATCACCTGTGAAATAATCAATTGATATCTTGGGCAAACTTATTGTGTTCTGTATCATCAGTGCTTGGTGTTGCATCCAGTCTGGTGGAGAACTCGGGAAACTTGGGAAACCCTTGTATTGGTTGTTGTTAAAGCCGTTGTTATAGTGTACTTCATGTCCGGTACAATTGTTCAGTGATTGTCGATTTTGTGGTGTGTACCTCTGGCTCATGGTCGAACCAGCTTGGCTATTGACGTGAAAAGAAACTGGTTGTTGCAAATGCCCTGGTCTTTCCTCACTCTCAAGTCGGCTCTGTCCTCGAACATGGTTCTTTTCTCTCGATCGACATGAATCTTGCCAGGCTTCATCTGTTCTCATTCCCCCTGTGAGAAATTCCCTGTTCCTTCCTCTCTCTTCAATGTTCAAAACGGGTTGCGAATTATCAGGGTCTTCTGAGTCCGACGAGTCAGCGTTGTTTGTTTCCTGATTGTTGTGGCTTGCAAACTGATGTTTCATTGCTCGGTTTCGAAAAGGGTACTGTTTTCTCATCAGATTACGGGAAGGCGCTGCTGATGTGTTAAATGCAGATTCAGTGTCACTTGCATCCGTTCTGTGTGCTTTTGTCCTCTGTTTGCACTCAGCATGGTTATGTTTTTTTCGGCAGATTCATTAGCAAGTATTGTCAAGTTTTCATTTGTTAGCAGTAGCTTAATGAGTTCACTGCAACTTCTGTCCAACTGCTCAAGAGTTCCAAAGTTTCACGTAGTATGTTTAGACCTTCGTTACTATTGCTTTGTTTTTTGAAGAGCTCATTTACTGCGTTCTACTCTATCACCTTCAGCTGAAGTTGTTGCTTGAGGCTGTTCTTTGCTGTTGAAGATGCTTTGGACTTTTTTGGCATGTTGATTGTGTTAGAAGATTTTTCTTATTTTACAAAGTTTATACTGCACTGTTACTGCACTATGTTTCCTTTTAAAAGTCCTATTCTCGTTTTTTGTTTTGTTAAAACTATTTAAATGAGGCTGTTGCTTACTGTGCTTAGCTAATGCTTCCTTGTTTAAGGTTTATTTGCTATGTTTATGCTTTTCGCTATCACTAATCAGTGATGTTTGATACAGATGTGATGCTTCAATAATCAGAAGTTGTATAGAGTTAAACCTTTCCACTAATCAGTGAAATTCTTACAACCGTAGACAAATGCGAGTATTTTCCGGTTGCCAATTTGTTTTTCGAGCGCAATAGAAAGAACCCTAACCTGTGGTGGCTAACTTTTGACTATTGTGTTTGTCTACTGATACTGTTGGGGGAGAACTTCACGTTCCTATAAACCTTAAGGTAGCAAGGGCATACCAGGCCTTGCAAGTAATCCTAAGTTAATGTGTGTGTTAGTGGTGCTTTAAATTTCACCGAGAGGAGCATCTATTCCTTTCAAAGGTAATGCGGAAAGATACTATATTGATCCAATGATAACTGGTCGCCTATTAAAATCCAGTCTTTGAAATGAAGACCTTCAAATCCGCAAGTAAGGCCAGCCCGTCTAACGTGACTAGGCATCCCACGCAAGCAGCCTTTTCCGGAGAACTCTCATCTCAGTCTTCACTTTTAGGGCCAGATTAAAAATCATTTGTGTCATTTGTGATTGTGATGTTTTTGATTAAATCTTGTGAAGTTATCAAAACCAGAGTTTAAAATGTGCTAAGTGTCAAATGTCTCAGTTCCATTCTATAAAACCAAAAATTCCCCAGTCTGAGTCGAGCAAGTTTCAAAGGTCTTTTTTTGACCCTAGGATACGCTAGAATTGTTTATGCTCTTCGGCCTAAGTCTTGCATACCAAGACAACTTTTCATTAAAAATTGTATTTCTGAAAGTCGCAACCATAATAACAAATCAAGCTCTATAAATACATCATAATTCGCGCCATTTGCAAATAAGGTATGGTTCAGAACGGGAAGTCCCTTACTATAAGTAATGTTGAAAATGAATGTCAACCACTTCTGACTTCTTCAATAAAATCAACTTATATAAATAGCTTCAATGGAAACAGGTTGGGGGAAAGGAAATGAGGAAATGAAAGGGTTTTGTAGGACGAAATTGTAGGTGGGGAGAGGGAAATGAGGGCTTGGGGGAGATAAAAAATAAAGGAACTTGATTCCTTTAAAATAATGCCCCGAAAAAGTACAATTTATTAAATCATCAGGAGACTTAACTTTTTGTCTATAGGGTTAAATTGCTCTGCTTTTAGTCAACCCTCCAAAGCATTTTTTCCAAAGCATTTCAAATTTAAAGCTAAAAAGATTACGTGGTAGAGGAGTTGTTTGTATTTGAATGAAGAAAGGAAGGAATCAACGGACATAAAATGTCAAAAGGATTGAAAAGACAAGTTTCAAGACTATTTTGTAAAACAAATTGAGCGGTGTTGTACACAGGTATTGTTGTGCCAATCATTCCGTTTCTAATTCATCATTTCAATATACAATTCAATTTATGGTTGCAGTTCCATTTGCCCCCTATTTTTGATTTGTTTACGTCTTTAAATACATCATAATTCGCGCCCTTTGCACATAAGTTATGGTTAAAAACGGGAAATCCCTTACTATAAATAATATTGAAAATGAATTTCAACCACTTCTGACTTCTTCAATAAAATCAACTTATATAAATAGCTTCAATGGAAATAGGTTGGGGGAATAGAAACCAGGAATTGAAAGGGTTTTGGAGGACGAAAGTGTAGGCAGGGGGAGGAAAATGAGGGTGTGGGGGGAGATAAAATATAAATGAACTTGATTCCTTTAAAATAATGCCCCGAAAAATTACAATTTATTTAAATATCAGGAGACTTAATCTTTTGTCTATAGGGTTAAATTGCTCTACTTTTAGTCAACTCCTCCAAAGCATTTTTTCTGAAATTTAAAGCTAAAAAGATAACGTGGTAGAGGAGTTGTTTGTATTTGAATGAAGAAAGGAAGGAATCAATGAACATAAAACGACAAAAGGGTTGAAAAGAATAGTTTCAGGACTGTTTTGTAAAACAAATTGAGCGCTGTTGTACACAGGTATTGTTGTGCCAATCATTCCGTTGCTAATTCATCATTTCATTATACAATTCAATTTATGGTTGCATTTCCATTTGCCCCCTATTCTTGATTTGTTTACGTCTGTGCTGTTCATCTTATAAACTTCTTCATTTCTTGCACCTTCCATTTTGAGAAGGTTTATATTTTTGTTCATGCAGCGTTGTAAACATTTAGATTTTTCATACCATTCTTGTCTGCTGCTAAGTTAATCAGTTCATTCTCAGCTCTCGTACTAACCAGTTGTAAATCAATCTTCCGAAACATGTTTTGAATAGCTAAACAAACAAAATACTCTAATACAATAGCTTAATCGCCCACGATTAGCAAATCACGCATAAAAAATTATAAGCCTGATCAGCAGATGAGCACAGTTGAAATTCAATTGAGTATTCGCCATTTCTTTAAGCTTGATTCGCTCCGCCATTCAGCCCTCAGTTCAAAATCGATTAGTTTGCACCGCGATTCACTAGAATTCAATTCCGTGCGTTAAGCGTGTACGACATGGCGTAGTCAGAAGAATCGAGGACGACCGCATTGGCAATTGACACTTTTTGGGAGAAAGCTTCTTGAGAAGCACCACTACGATGAGAAAAGTGGAGGGTGCAGGTAAAACATTCAGTATTGGTTAAAGGGGCATCAAACTAGACGTATTACTTAATCCAGAAACAGACCACAGTGAATTTAACACAAGAAACACAACACGAGCAACCGATCGACGACCCTACTGAACGGGAAAGAGAGAATCGAAGTACACAACTCAAATTTTCGTGGGAATTGAAATGGCAGAAAAACATGGATGCTGGGATGCTTTGTTCCGATCATTCTTGCAAATTCTGGGACCAAAAATGCAATTCTTTACTGTATTTACGCATCAGCAGCGAGAGTAGGCGCAGTTTAATCGCAAAAAACCAAACGCCGCAAAAAACGAACTATCGATGATTGATTCTTGGACCATCATGGAAGCAGCCTTCATGAGGCTCAGCAACATTACCCTCAAGAGGTACCGGCTGTTCTCCCGAAAACAAAGAGAGAGAGAGAGAGAGAGAGAGAGAGAGAGAGAGAGAGAGAGAGAGAGAGAGAGAGAGCATAGAGCAGTTCTACAGCACGCTGCTCAAAAAAATAGTGGAGAATTGTAGCTTCAAAGAGTGTCAGGAGATAACAATCAGGGTTATAATATGTCGGATGCCAAAATACAGCGTCATGTGGTCCGCAAAACGACAGAACCTAGCCAAGCAATACAAACGGCAGTCAGTAAGGAAACGGGAGCACTAAACCTATTGAGAAAAAAACAGCCTAAATCCTCTACCATTCAACAGCGTCCGGAACACAAGTTGTTTTCGCTCAGCGAAACCATAACAACGAACAAAAACAAAATTTTACGAGGCAAATCAATCAAATCATTTCCGTAATTGCGGACAAGCGTGGCAACCCAACCACAAACAAACCTGCATTGCACGTGGAAAAAATGCATCAACTGTGGCATAATGAATCATTTTGCAAAAATGTGCTAAAATCCGAAACAAAGAACTGCAAGCAGAAACGTACAAAATATAAAAAAAACACAAAATTGACGAAAAAACAATGAATAATATAGAAAAGTACAACGCGAGATATAACTCCAATTACAACTAATCAGAATACAATTGAGCCGCAATCATCTCAAACGATCACGCAAACGAAATCGCTCAAAAAAACATGAAAGTGATGATCGGACACACTCAGGTAACGGTAGTACTCGACTCAGGAGGTGTGTGCTCAATAGTCACGAAAAGTTTGGTAGCTTCAATCATAGACAACTGCAAAGAAGTAAAATGGATATCGGAAAAGAAAAGAATTCAAAAAACTTTTAGAATGAACCAGTAAGGCGATCGGAATTCTGATAGCAACAGTCAAAAGCAACAATAAGAGCTTCAAACGCTCACACTTCGTGATTGTAGAAAAAGGACTACGGCCATTGTTAAGACGAGATTTGTTTGAAACATCAGGAATATACGTCGAACAGCAACAAGCCATTAACAGAATAGCAAACTACATCAAAACACTGAATCCAATATAACAACAAATAGCTGAAGAAGTTCTTCCAATAAAGCAAAATCTTCCATAAAAGCGGCAAATTCATGCAAAAACTTTGAACAAACGCATACAACCAACTTGAAAGCTACAAACCAGTTTGAAAAAGAACTACTAATTTCGAGCGAATAGCACACTACTTTAATAATTTAATCGATTTGCTTAGCAAAAGCAAACAAGCAAACAACAGAATACACCAACAAGAGTGCACCCCGACGAAGAAAATGAAAACCAGGCCCCAAATGCACCGCAAACACCAGAAGGCCTACTACTGGCGCCACCCGCACACCAAAGTCAACTCCAAACACGTTGGTGGAAATCTACGTGGACGCCTATAAAATCGCCCTCTGCAAGAATTTCACGAAGAACTTACTAGCCACTCGAACGACCAAGGATGCCATACTGAATGGTGCGTACTGCCGGGCAATGAGGAAAGCTGTAAACAAATCAGCCCTTACATTTAATCATTTGGCCGCCATCTGCACGTCAAATCAGGTTGTCTTTGCATCGACGACCGGATCGCGATACCTCATGCCAAAAAAACGCGTATACTGACGTCGTCCACAGCACTCATCCCGGAAACTGGGGTGTGACCGTTATGGCCATCCACGCCTGGTGGCCATACATGGTACGGGAGTTCCTGACCAAAACTGCCAAGTGCAAACTGTGCATCAAAACAGGTAACAAATCGAAACCTATTATTCCCGCAACTTAAATGTAAATCTATTAAACCATGCAAAAAATCAAATGAGATACAATTAGACTTTGGTGGTCCATCTATAATGAAAGAAAACAAAAATTATTTTTTCAAATTTGTGTAGACCACTTCTCCAAAATTCTGTCAGCGCAAGTATGCGAGCACGCTAGCGCAAATGGTATAGAAAAGTTTCTACAGAATTACACTCTGCTACACGGCGTAACGGGCCTCGTTCGCTTAGTTCAAGCTCCCTGTCAAATAGGCAGGCACCAAAGTAATCTCTGTGAACAGCATAATAATGAAGGAATCGCTGTGCCAATCATTGATCATAGGGCAATAGGCCTAGTCGAGCCGCTACACCAAACAACCAAGCGTCAAGCGCAGGCTCGCCTGCATTAGAGAAGCCGCTAAATCCCAGTTTAACGTAAACAGGTCAATAAATTCAATTAATTATCAGTTTCGGATATGTAAACAGCAGAAAACATTAAAAATCTCGCCACTTGAGGACCCCTTTTGAAATACGCCCAAATACGCTGCTTAGCAATATAAGTACAGGGCCAATTAAGTCGAAAGTCTGATAAAAATGTTATTGATAAACATTTTGGACATGACACAGTATATTGGACTCGGCTCATTACTGAAGACAAATGAGACCACCCGGACAGAAGCGACACAGAAAAAGAGCAATATAAGACAAACGCAATTAAGGATGCCCAAGAAAGACAAATTAGCAATCCGCAGGGCGAATCACGTCCCATTAAAATTGAAGGGCAGGGCAGACCGACACCGAGGACTTTTTTTCAATTTTGCAATTTTCCTTTGCCAAAAAACCAGCCCAGAAACAATCCAAAAAAAGTTCTCCAGGAATTGAATGAAGTGCTAGCGCCTGGGTGAACGGTCTTCAA
The DNA here is from genome assembly GCF_964194025.1 of Convolutriloba macropyga. NCBI lineage: Eukaryota > Metazoa > Xenacoelomorpha > Acoela > Convolutidae > Convolutriloba > Convolutriloba macropyga. The sequence goes on along the minus strand of NC_134468.1, from coordinate 31,803,459 downwards.
AGAGGACAAAAATACATTGTTATTCAAAGTACGGCCGGCAAAACGGAAGTCAAATTTCAAAACTCTGACATGGCAAAGTTCGGAACTAAGGCAAAAACGGACACCCGACTCAAAATATACGCTAAACATAGACACTAACAGACAAGGTTACCGAAGATGTGATTAAAAATTTTTCTTCGGACTTGCGACGAAAGATGGAAGTGGACGAAAAAAACCGAAGAAAGCAACGATACAAGTGTGATTTTATCATTGAAATGAATGCATCACGCGCCCTTTGGGTGCGCATGCCAATAAAACAGCTACCAACCTCACCGCTTTCTCCGACAAAAAAGCCAAAAAGTACAAGGAAATCTTATTACAAGTCAGCAAGAAAGAAACTCGATTACAATGGTCCCGGTTGAACCGAGACGCAGCAAATGCTCTAGCGAGAACCAGATTCCGCAAAATCTACAGTTTCCTGCCACCAAATGTAGCGCTGCCTAAGAAAAAACGTGCAGACAAGCAATCGACCCCCATCGCATACAACAGTAAATCCAGATTCCAGCCATTTCTACCGCGTTCAACGGTATTCGGTCGACGGTATTCAATCAATCGCAGAGCAAAACCTGCCCCAAGAGAGTCAATACAAAGTTAGTGCAATCACACCGCAGATAGCTCAACACTTATCACTCTTGAAGCGGAGATGCAATCTGATTCAGACAGCTCCTAAACTTGAAAAATGACAAACAGTTAAACACATATATTATTAGTAGATAACCAGCACATATTTTTATTTAATTTTAATTTCCTGTCATTGTTCCAACTTTTTGATTGTGAGGGGATATGTGGCACAGGAACCAAGGAACCAATCATTCCACTGCTATATCAACAATTTTTTATGCATTTCAATTTATGGTTGTAATTCCAATTGCCCCTATTCTTGATTTATTTTTGTCTGTGATGTTTATCTTAGAAACTTGTTCGTTCCATGTACCTTTTCTTTTAAGACTTATGATACTTTTGTTCATGCAGCGTTATAAACATTTAGATTTTCTCATACCATTCTTGCCTGCTGCTAAGATAATCAGTTTATTCTCAGCTCTAGTAATAACCAGTTGTAATTCAGTCTCCCGAAACATGTTTTGAATCACTAGGCAGTTAAAATTCAATTGAGTATTCGCCAATGGAAGAAACCTCATTCGCGCCGCAATTCAGCTCTTCGATCTAAATTGATTGACTCGCACCGTAAATCACAAGAATTTTTTTCCGTATAGTAAACGTGTACGACAACCGCCGATAGATTAATTTCAATTAGTCTATTTGACAGTTTTACACATGATTACTCTACGATTGGGAAAGCTAGTGATTCGCGGCACAAGTCAGTTGAATTATTTTGACTTCAGAATCGCAGAGCGAATAAAGTTTATTAGAATTGAGAGTGCTTGGTTGAATTAGCACAACACAGTGCTGATTTGCGGATAAAATCAAGTTTATTGTTATTATTGAACGTATTGTCAATCGCAGTGCGATTGAGCCATTTTGTTAGCAGATTGTAATCACCTGGCGAATAAAAAATATTATTTGGGACAATGAATTACAACTCATTGTCCGCTAATGTTTTGAGTTTACTGTGGAATCACACTTTACTTTTTTCTGATTTCGCAAATACAGTAGATGCCTAAAAAAGGTGAAGTTGCCGGGCCTCACAAATGCTGCTTCCATTATGGTCCATAGTTCGATCGTCGAAAATTCGTTCATCACTGCGTGTGGCTCATTGCGGCTTAAAACGCGTCTACGATTGGTGCCAATGCAATGCTCAGATACAATAGAGACACGCATTTTTGGTGACTGAGATCCCATGGGCAATCAAAACATAGTATTCCTGCGTTTGTTTTTTTCTGGCACTTCAACTACCAACAGAGTTATAGCTGCGCTCTTCGGTGTTTTCTTCCCATTCCTTGGTTGGATCTTCTGTTTCTGTTTGAAATGAGAACCAGGTGGCAGGGCTACAGCAGTTTTCTTTGGATTGAGTAGTAGGTGTAGATTGATGCCTATTTTGTATTCGCCACTTTTCCCAGCCTAGTGGTGTTTCTGATGAGGCGTTTGTCCGAAAAAGATCGATTGCGAGAGTGGTTTTTGGATCTTAGTGACTGTGTCATGTTGTACACTTTTACCGTACAAGGAAAAATTTTATTCTTGACTCGAACAAATTAAATTAGTGTGTGTTTAGGAATTGCTGAGCGAATCAAGCTTATCAAAATTCCGAGTGCTTGGTTGAATTGATATTGCTGATTCGCAGCTTATTATTATTGAATGTTTTGACATTGGCGGTGCGATTGAGCTAGTTTATCTGAAGATTATATTTGCCTGGCAAATAAATGAACATGATTTGGAAGAACGAATTACAACTGATTACCATGGCAGTTCGGAATTGACTGAATAACTTAGCAGCAGTTTCAAGATTAGACAACTAAAATGACATGAGTATAAAAATGTCCAAAAGGTTTACATCACGGAATTAAGTGAAGTATGAACACACGTAATCAGAGAAAGTATAAGGAATGAACAAGTATGAATAGAAACATCGCAGACATAAATAACTTATGATTAGAGGGCAAATTGAACTAAAACTATAAATGAAAATTAGCAATGGAAATGATAATCTATTAACGGAATGGTGAAAAAGAATGATAACGTTGGCAGCTGTGTACAACAGACAACATTTTCATTGATAATTGTTGCTACCACCAATGTGCCCAAATTATTTGGCTGCAGACTTTTAACTCATAAAGTGTAAACTGAGGAATTTATCTATTTTTGTTGTTCAAAAAATAAAATTAACAAAAATTAGGGACCATATATGCGACGCTCTTTCTGCGACCGGAAGAGAAGAGGAGTTGAGGAGAGTGTTTTTATGATACGAGAGTTACTACGGAGTGCATCTTAGGAGTCGATGAGCATTTGGAATTTGAAGTGTTTCCTTTTGCGATTCAAGAAGTTTTTGTAGATCTTTTTCAGCGTTTTTGTAAAGCGATAATAAATTACGCTGCAAAATGATTGTTTGGCTTGATAGAATTTTTGTAAAATTATGTTTTAAGGAGAGTATTGTAATCGGGAATAGGCAATCGTACCATCAAGGAAAAATGATTCAAATTCACATAACAATGGAAAATGCCCGAAGCCTATTTGTCGACTAACGTGAAAAAAAGGATAGCAAAATAGCTTTTTGGTATTTTTCTGTTTGTGACAACATACCTCCCAGTACCTTATGCTCCCCAGATCCAGGGTTGAGGTACAGACCCAAATTTTGGTCTGATCAGACTTTCCAGAGCAAAAAAATTTCTGATAAGAATTTCCAGACAGAATTTAACCCTGATCAGACTTTCCAGACCCAAGTTACCTCTGATCAGATTTTCCAGAAACAGAGGGTCTCTGATCAGACTTTTAATACCAACGGCGTTCTGATCAGACCATCTTCACACAATGGTTGAGACTCGAATTCAGACCATTGCCCCGACCTTAATCAGACTATGATTATACTCAAGAGCGCTCGAAGAGGTTATGATCAGACCCAGTTGCGCTCGAAGCATTTACGGTCAGACCTAGTTGCGCTTGTAGCCATTCATGATCAGACTTAAGCCCGCTCAATACTGGTTTTGATCAAACTCAAGTGCGATCGAAATAGTCTGAACAGAGAAAAGTTTAACTCATGAATCAATCTCTTAATTTTGCTATAATATATTCCTTTCATAAAAACTGATGTTTGCGGTATTTAATTCATCCAAGGAAAAACCAATTTTAAAAGTTTTGCTAAAGAAAACGAAACCCAATTGTGGACAACAATTTTTATTAAGTAAACCGTTGGGTGTTTATTCCTGTCTCAGTGGATGAGTTTAGACAGCTTTCCATAAAAAACATCATGGTCTCCAGTTACTCAAAATTTCCTTTGAAGGAGACCGGTCTTTGCTATCAGCTGGACTCCTTTTTTCTGACAAGAGCTATCGTACTTTAGATGAGTCTCTGATCAGAACGCTGCTTTATTGTTGCGTCCTGGCAGAACCAACATCTCTCAGCAAAAAAAACAAAAAAAATGAAAAAAAATTAAGGCGCTCGAAATTGTCCCTGATCAGACCCAATTGCATTCGAAAACATTTCTGTTCATACCCATTTGCGCTCGTTCCACTAATGATCAGACTCAAGTGCTGTCGAATGCGCCTATGATCAGACTTTTCAGACCAACTCCAGACCAAGGTCCAGACTGTAATGCGCTCGAACTTCCATCCGGACCTTGTAATTTCGGTCTGGAAACACACGGGTGAGCGCTCGATTGGGTTTGATCACAAAGCAATTGGGATCTGCACCTCAATCTGGGATACAGAGCACGTGCCGTTACTTAGTATATGATTAATGTAAAAATACGGTACGTGCGATTAGGCGCGCAATAAATAACCAGCCACTAAGATATGGGAGAGGGCACAAACGGAAGAGGTCCTGAGTTTCCAAGGTTTTGTCAAATCAATATAAACAAAAAAAGTTCCACCCACTTTTGAGTAACAGTTTTGGCTCAAAGGAAATAAGCAAGAACTCCCATAAAGACAAACGAAGGCAGGAATGTTGATTTTCGGCTGATTACTGTCCATATGGGCATTTCGCCCTTTCAAAACAAATCCTTTATGAAACTATCAAGCAGCACTTCAAAAGCTTTGACGAAGCATTTTAATTTTAAAATTGAATCTGACAAAAATATTTTTCTTGCTTTCCTATTTGAGACATGTGAAATCATGAAGCAACTCGATCCAATTTACCACAATTTTAGATGGCCGCTCCAAAATTGAGATTAATGTGAGCTTCTGAAAGTCATTTTCACGATACTTTAATCAATTCTAAATTGGTACTGTATCACTATTTTATGTGAACATTTAATCACTGTTTTTGAATTAATTCGTAATTTTTATCAACGGTAATTTGAATTAATTCGTAATTTTTAGCAACGGTAAAAATGAGAATGTTGCTAGTTGATTCTCCGCTTGCAAATCTAATACAATGTGGTTAATGGATGACGATGAAGATTAAATGTTGCTGTTATATGGATTACGCATTACGCAGTCTTAGGTTCTTGCTGATAGAGATATTCCCACCTATCGGAGGAGAGACTATATTGCTGCACAGAGCAAAAAACAAAAGCAGAAAGAAGGCAAATAAAATCAAGCTGATTTTGAACTGTTTCCTATTTCCTTCAGCTAGCAATATGGGATCGTATATGTTAGTATCATGACACAACACAAATGGTAATGACCAGATCTAAGACTAGTTCCGCGAATCATATCCTAGGTCATTCTTGTAAACGAGAATAATTGCCTTCAGTCTTCTTTTCCTGGATAGCTTCAGCATCTTTCACTTAGTTCGCATATTAATAGCGACAGTGAATCAGCCGCCATAGCTCAGTCAATAATGGGTATTCAACAAAACAGAAAAACGTGCTCTATGAATTATCTAGTGTTATGTAAAAGGCAGCGCAGCTCTCAATTTTACTATTCCCGTCCTTTTGGACACGGTCGGATATTTTCAAATTGTTGACGACCAAATAGAGATAGCATTTCTCTAGTATCAGTAACTGCGACGGCAATTATCCAACTAGCAATACTACAGCTAGACACAGTTTTCATCAGACTGTTTGGATAACGTTTGTATAAAATTACTTTTTGCTTTAAGTTTTCAAGCAGAAATTTGAACAATTTTTTGTTGAAGAAATGACAATTGATGGCTATGCTCTTGGTGCAGGAGGAAATTGTGATTATGCGACCCTTCTGCCTATTAACCTGAAATAGAGTTTTGTCTCACACTTTTTGGAAATGGAGTTGAAGATGTTCTCTCCGTTAATGAATGTCTGCCCGGGTCGAGGTTTTTGGGTAAATTTTCGTGAGAAATGCGGTGAATGCGGTGAATTATCGTAAGAAATGCGGTGATTGCGGTGAATGCGGTGAAAAAAATAATTCACCGCTTTTCACCGCATTTCTTACAAAAATTCACCACCAAATTCACCGCATTTCTTACGAAAATTCACCGCATAGACTATTATGGCAAATTAATGTAAGAAATGCGGTGAATGCGGTGAATGCGGTGAAAAAAAAAATTCACCGCTATTCGACCCCAGGTCTAGGTGTCAACGCTAAAAAGCGTTAAATTATGTGAAATTTTGTTGTGGGCTGAAGTATCCATATTTTTTTCAATAAAATCAGTTGGATGCAGATGAAACTGGAAAGTGTTGAAAGCAGACAAAAGTAGTGAGAATATCAAAAAATTTCATTTTTAAACCATTTTTTCTATATGATGGTGCAAATTATCGACCCCCCAACCTAAGTTTTTTTCAACTCTTGCTGTAATCTACTTTCAAATTATTATTGCAAATTTTCAAAAAAAATAGTTGGATGCAATTGAAACTGGAAAGTGTTGAAGGCAGACTAAAGTAGTGAGAATATCAAAAAATTTCATTTTTAAACCATTTTTTCTATATGATTGAGCAAATTATCGACCCCCCCAACCTAGGTTTTCGAACTCTTGTAGTAATCTACCTTAAAAGTATACTTGCAATTTTTCAACGATTCAAGAATTGCATTGTTTTGGGGTTCTTTCTTTTTATTTTTTTTGTAAGACGTTTTTCACACATTTTTAATGACTTTGATCTTTCAAACGAGATAAACAGTTAAAGCCCAGTGTGTATTAAGTTTCATTAGAGTCTCATAGCTGACTTTAGAAGTCCTTTGAGTGCTTAGAGCGCCGCAACTGCTGGGAAGGCCTTAATATAAGAGCAAAAGGTCGTTCTTAAGAGTTTTTGAGCCCAAAATGGCGCAATTTTTTAAGTTTTTTCGTCATTTTTTTTGAGTTTTTCTTTGATTAGTCTGAAATTGACGTATTTCGATATTTTTTAAATGTATTTGCAAGATATAAACAACATTTTTTGAGTTATATGATATGGTACTGCAACTACAAAAAAATACAAATTTTCGAAGTTTTTTTTAAAAAATTACTGGTACTTTATTGTTATTGCAGCCTGAGGGTTCAGGAAAGCTCCTCTGGTGTTTATCAAGAGACTAGTGCATAATTTGAAGAGAAAATCTAATGATTTTCAAGATTTCAATATGACGAATTTTAGCAGTTTTTTTGGTAAAACTTCCAGTTTTTTTCCAAGTTCTCTGGACAATTTTTGTCGTTTTCTGAGTATTTCTATCTCCATTGGTCAGGGAACCACCTCCAACGCTTGATAATACGTTAGTACTTAGCTTTTTGGAATAATGGACTGGTTTTCAGGAGTTAAAATTCACGAATTTTAGCATTTTTTTTAATACAATTTCATGTTTTCATGTTTTTTAATGTTTCATGTTTTCTCAATACATTTAGTTTTTTCAAGTTTTTTTAAAGACATTGTGAGTTTCTCCAGCTTCAGGGGCCTTGCAACCTCCTCTGGCCTTCAATAATACAATACTTTTTAGTCTATAGATGCGATGTGATGGTTTTCAACATTTTCATAAGACAAAATTTACCAATGTTTCACTAAAAATTATATTTTCTTAGTGTGTTTCGAAAAATTTTTTTGCTTTTTTGAGTTTTTCAACACCACGCGCTTGCTTATCAACAGGTTACTGTTGTTTCTGTGGTGGCACTAAATGGTTTTTAAACATTTTAATGTCAAAATTTCTCTCAGTTTTTCGATGAAATTTGCAACTTTTTTCAATTTTTTAAAAATTGAAAATAATTGTCATTTTTTGAGTTTTTCTGGCCTCAGGGTTCTTAGCTTAGTTTTTAGTAGCAACAGAATTGATTTCAACATATATATATCCCGAGTTTTTGGAATTTGATAAGATTCGATTTTTTTTCAGGTTTTTTGAAATTATGTCTTTTGTTTTCTTGCCGCAGTGGCCAGGTAACCTCCTCATGGGTTTGATATTAAGTTACTGCAAAGGTAGTATGGGCAAATAGAACGAGTTTCAACTTTTTGACATCACAAAATTTGCCACTTTGACAAAATTTGAATGTTCTGGAAATTCTTGACATGTTCCTAGTTTGATTTTTTTTATCCAACTTAACTTTTTATGGGTTGAATTTGCTGTATTGGATAGCCTTTGAATTGATTCTGAAGAAATTAATAGCACCAATTTCGGAAACAGGTCGTTAAATTTTGCAAATATTTTCAATTTTTTTAGTTTTTTGTTATTTTCTAGAATTTCTATCTCACTTGGCAATGAACGCAGATGGGTAACTTGATTTCGGAGTTCAGAGACACAAAAATGGTTTAATATAGCAATATCAAGAAATTTTGCAATTTTCAGTTCTAAGTTTTTGTCTGATTTCTGTTTTTTTAAAATTTCTTTGGGTCAAAAAAATTCAATCAAGGCTTTTGCGTGGGCTAATGGGTGTATTCAAATGGATAAAATTTTACCTCGAGGGTAGGACTTCAAGAGTTTTAGCAAAGAATAATTTTTCAGTTTTTTTGTTATTTTAGGTTCTCAAGTTTTGACAATGTATTTTTTGTGGAGATAAACAATACTTAATACTTAGGATTTACTTTCAAAACTTGTTGGAATTTAGAGGCTAAGGCCCTCGAACCAACTTAGCTGAATTTTAAAATCTATATTGACGACCACAGTGGAATCTTTTACTGTTTAAGATTTCTCCTAATTAAGCGTTAAGTCGTTAATGCTTTTCTTTCTCCTTTTTATTAGCCGAAGCATAGAATGTCTTATCATAGCAAAGGCCTAGACTCCATGTTTATATCATTCGTGGATTGATATGTTCGGTTAACTGCCCCGAAAACTGATAGTTGTCCGGGCACGGTTGTCCAAAAAGCAAATTTTTGACAGCATTTGTTATGAACGTTTTCTGTTGAATAGTTTTTATGGACTCAGTTTCTTTCTGAAATCACCTGCTTGTTATAAAATCTTCGTTTTTTTTGGGATGAGATTGATTCGAATAAAATTCCACAGAATTCACATTTGGTTTTTTAAAAAAAAGATCGCTGAATAGTTGGTACAATGACACGTTGTTGAGATAGCTCTCAATGTTAGTTTTGATTTAAAGAAGAAGATTCAGAACTTTCTTTCCTCCGTACTCTTGGACGAAGTCTTCTGTTGGGCAAGCTATTAAACCCCTTAAATATTTTAGACAAACATCCTGAAAACCATGTCAACATCTATGCACAACATCAGGCAGCACCATGGAGAAATACTCATGAACTGGGCAGACAGAGCGTATCACACTTGTGTACGTGATGACCCCTTGGCCCCAGAGGCAGAGCTGGACAGATTGGCTTACTGGATTTTTGCAGAAGAACTGCTCGATGGGGAGATCACCAAAGAATTGAGGCGGCAGACATATGGGGGTCTTGCTGTTACTGTGTGCAAGGAATTAGACTTGAGGTTGAACATTACCGCAACTAACAACGACAATGATTATGATCGATGGAGTACCACAGTAACAGTGGATGTGCGGGCAACCAGAGAAATGGCAACGCAAACCGAGATGGAGGAAGTACCCTTGAACCCAGCATTTCATTTCCATCTTCTTGATTTGCTTCTTTCTGGGCAGCTAAAGATGCGGTGGGCAAAAGTGCATCTGATCAGGGGACAGGAAGTGATAATGGTTGACCAGCAGTCCCAGTCAAGAGCTCGGGTGACCTGCAGCCGATGTGGTCAGGACGGACACTACAGCCGAGGTTGTGCGAAATAAAATAATTTTGCGACAAGTGAGAAAGATCGACAAGTGAGAAATTCGAGCATTATTTATTGAACTTTTCTATGCAATAAGCCATGATAATGAGACCAAGGACTCGCTAGAACTTCATAACACTTCTACCTGTAATTACAATGTGCTTTCCCTTTTTTAGTGTAAATCTTTTAATTTTTTACTAATTACTATTCAGGAGAATAGTCAAGTCCGAGTGGGTTGTGTATAAATGGAATTTTTATCTTTAGATATCTTACAAAAATTAAGAAAACTTAAGAAATTATAGCAAAGTTCAAACCTTGATTTTTTTCTCAGAAGCTTTGAATTAAAATGTAATGAAAAAATTGTAGCTGAGTAAGTTAGAAATGCATAGGCGGTTTTTTGAACAAATATTGATTTTGATTAGTAATGATAGTTCCGACTTTGTCTAAACTGAACGGATTAAAAATCTTTAATGAACTTAAGATTTCTCAGCTCAAATTAGAGGTTATTTAACAAATTGGGGATAAACTCAATTCACTCATTTGATTTTTCGGGACTTTTTCGAATTAGATTAATTTGTAAAAAGAAATCGGATTTGATAATATCTCTATTATTTACTTTTGCGGACTATATATACTGCTTGATTTTTGCAGATTTTCAGAGCTTTTTTTCAATTTAATTTTGTAAGTGAAGTCTTTCCTTTCTGTTGGTCAGACAGAGAGTTCGTAGTTAGATTTCGGCTTGTTTTTGATATAATTCTCTCAGTAGGCATAAGTACTAGGAGTTAACTGGTGTAAGTTAACTTTTCTAAGTATAATATTATATCCCTGTGTTCCTTATAAGTTAGTTAGGGCAAAAGGTCTTTAAGAGAATTAGAGTCGCCTAGAGGGCTAACTTAGAGATAAACAATGCTTAGGAATTATTTTCAAAACTTGTTGGAGTTTAGAGGCTAAGGCCCCGAACCACCTTAGCTGAATTTTAAATTCTGTAACTGTCACAATCATGCCCAGTACAAACTCGTGTGAGACTAAAAATTTTTAAATGGCGTTTGTGTGAAACTTGAAGTTATTGGAACTTCAGTTATTAGAACTATCGTTATCATTTGCTTAATAGGATTTGGCTATTGTTAGTACAAAACTTAACACTAAGGATCTGAAACTCAGCTTTGTACACTATTTTAATAGACCAAAAAAGAGTTGAAAAATAATAACCTTACATTTTGAATCACATAGTCCTGCTAACCAATGTCTAATTAAAACTCGAGAAACTAAATTTTTCAATAGAAACTTATAGGTTGGTCAACAAAAATCATCCACTTTTAAGGATACTTTAATATGTTGTTGTTAGTTAAGTTTTCCAACATATTCTGGGATCAGAGCTGGCTTGGGCACAATTCTCATCATTGACCTTAAAATTTAGATTTTGATGATGGCTACCTACCGGCTGTTTTTAGATCTCAGACGCCATATTTGATTACCACAATTCAAAGGGCTTCTTGTACACAGAAGCAGCTTTCAATTCGGCCGAATGCTCATTTGAACAGATTCTGAACAACATTGTACTGGCAAATTTGTTGCAGCTGGATAAGGAACCCAAGTCTTGTATGTCAAAGTATGATAAAAAAAAAGACCCTTTAAAGATAATCAAAACAGGTGAGGCATATTGATTGTCAAAAAATTCTTGGGGAATAGTACTATATATTCCTTTAAATATTCAAAAATCGTTCCGATTGTGGCACTTTTTGAATGCGTTTCGCATCGTTTTTCATATTTTCCAATTCTTTTGTATATCAGCTACGGTAGCACTTACGAAATCATAACAGAAACCAGTTGTTTCACAATTTCAGAAATAAACCCCCGTATATCATCGTGCCTTGTAATTGAAACCAATGAATATATTTTTTCTACCACAGTTGAAGTTTTGCCCAAAAACAATATTGGCATGAAAATGCATTTTGTTGCAAAAAAACACATTTGTGCGTGTATATATACTCGGATTATCGCTGTTTTCCGCACCGGGGAGACTCCTTTACTACTTACCCTCCCATGGGACCAATTCTATTCCAATTTGGTCTGGGTCGAATTCATTGGCCCCAAAGGTCGCTGACAAGTTCAGCCAATTTGAGGCTCCAGCGTCAGACGCCGGGTAGTCTCCAGGTACGTAAGTCATGTCGCGAGGCACTGAAAGAAAAGATTCGTCGAACACAGTTTTTGACAACTACTCAGATTCAAAACTATTACATTATGAGCCAGCGCCCGACCAAAAAGTTTTAATTACAACTGCGTTAATTTGCATAGTATTGGGACAAAACCTTGGTAAATTATATTGTTAAATTTAATGTTAGTAGCATAATGCATACCAAATAGAATAATCGTTTCTTTGTCTCCATATACCAAACACCAAAGAGGTGAAAAGGACCAAATGATTCCCTTTATTTTGTAGAAGCTTCATGACAAAGCTTTTCATGTCTAAAAAGATGACTTACAAATTTTTTTTTTCAAAATGCAGTTTTTTGCTGCAAATTTATGCATTAAAAATAATTTTTTAGTTCCGGGTAATTGTAATTTGCCTGAAGGGCGTGCAGGTAAACATTTTTGGGATAAATAGTGGACACTTTTTACATAAATAAACATCAACGATACGACAAAACGACGATAATCGGTCGGCTGTTTTACATTTAAAAAATGACGAAATTGACAAAAACCTAAGGAAATGGTCGGTTTCGTCGCTATTATTCAACAGGGGTTGTAGTTTAATGGAAAGTGCTGGTCTTTCTTTTCACTCATGGCTTTCACAAGGATCACTTCTACTTGGGTTTGGCAACTTACAGTATTTAGCCACGGTCCCGTTCCCACTTCCCTTTGGTCGAAACCTGACTTCAACATCATTGCTTTGTTGCCATAGGCTTGAGTTCAAAGCCCTCACTGTTGCAATACAGAATTTGAACAAGCTCTGAAAAACACCAACACCCAGATGATTGTGTGCGTGTATGTTTGTATGAAGTGTTATGATTCATCTCCAATATTAATTAAATGTATCATAGTAAGAAACTATCCGATATGAGGCTCAGATATGAAAGAAAACCTGAAGAAAGAAATTGGTGACTTGTAAGAGAGCCGAAGTGAAAAGAGCCGATTGAAAGAGAGCCAAAAATTCATTTAAATTATTAGTCGAAAAATTTTGCAGCCAATTAAATTGCCTTCTGAAATGAGACAACCAAATTCTCAGCCAATTATAACGGAGTATTTGAGAAATTAAATTTTAATATTTTCTAGTAAAAGAAACTGAAAGCGAAGTAATAAATAATTATCTTCAAATTATAGCGGGCCATGGCCATGCCTTAGCGGCTTATGGGACTTGATATGAAACTATCACAACCGAACGTCAAATTTACGTTAACTCTCATATCCTATGTTAAAACATTGAAAATTTGTAGCGCAATCAGCCAATCAGAAAACAATATTGACATTTCCTCAATTCTGATTGACCACTAATAAAACTTCTATATTTTGGTACGTCTGCCATTTTCACTAGCGCCTAATAGGACTAGTACAAACATAACACCAAGCTATCCAAATTTTAACCTGTACTTTGTTTTTCCATCATGACTTTGATTGGGGCTCTAATCAGACTACTAAGAATGGTGGTAGGAATTAGAACCGAAAGGGTGTTTTCATCTCGTTTGATTCAATTTGATGCAGAATTTCTTGAATGCTCTTCTTGTAAATGATTTGCTAGAAATTTGGACAATATGGTTGGCAAACTTAAAATAACATGATTCAACCCTTGATAAACTTTTGCAGAAAAATGCACTGATGCTTTTGATATCTTTGTAAAAAGAATATTTATTCCTGTTTATTAGGTTGTTGCTTTTACAAAAAGTCATCAATGAGTTCGAAATACTTGCAAACACAACGGTAAACAGAAAACCAAATATACTGATTTTTTATCTTTTGAGTTAAAAAAATTCTTCTTCCTTGCTCGATCACATCTCAACGAATATCCATTCTTCAAAAATAAAAAATTCTGGAATTATCGAGTCCTCTACAACAGATCATTTCCCTGTCTTCGTTGATCTTGTTGTCAATAGTAAAAAGCATCCGACCTCCTTCGAATATAGAAAGTTATCGGATATTGAGAAAAATCGGAAACGTTTTCGAGAATTTGTTTGTGAGCATATTGATATCCTAGACAGGGTAAACTCTGAATTGATAACGTGCACTATACATCATGCGGTAAACATTTTTGCTCCCCGGCGTCTTTTTAAGAGAAAATCTGATCAATCAAGCCCATGGATAACTAATTCACTTAAAAACCTTATGTCGAAGCGCAACCTTATGTCTAAGCAAGTTGCTCACTATCCCACCTCAAGAACTCTAGCAGAAAAGTACAAATCAATTAAAAACTTGGTTATAAGATCAATTCGATCTGCAAAAAGAAAATATTATGCAACGCAAATTGAAAAGAGTATGGAAAACCCCAAGACATTTTTCGATACATCGAACTTGATTATTGGCAAAAACATAAAACCATCAAAACCAACTGAATTTTCCGTCAAGGGAATTTCTTTTGAAAATGATGTTGATATTGCTTCAGTATTCAACAAGTTTTTCGCTGGCATTGGTCCGCAGCTCTCAAATGTAATTGATCACCGCGAAACTGTTGCTCTCGATGATGTTCACTTTTCAATGGCATTCAAACCTGTAACCTCTGGCGAAGTGGAAGAAATAATAAAATCTTTGTGAGCAAATACCTCCTCTGGTGTCGATGACATACGCACTGTGGTGATTAAAGTATTATGAAATGTACTCAGTGGTACGCTGGGGAACTTAATTAATGAACATATTCGCTCGGGAACTTTTCCCGCAGAGTTCAAATGTGCAAACGTAGTGCCGCTACAAAAAAAATGGAGGCAAATATAATCCTAACAATTATCGGCCGAATTCTTTGCTTCCTTCTATAAGCAAAATTTTCTAGCGCGTTTTATACAATCGATTGTTAGACTACTTTACATACTTTAACTTGTTCTTTTGTAATCAGTTCGGGTTTAGGCCTAAAAAGTCGACTGTTGATGCGTTAGTTCATATCACCGAAACTATTAGACATGGTTTGACAAACGATTATAAGCTTCCAGCTGCTATTTTTCTTGACTTAAAGAAAGCAATTGACACGGTTGATCATTCGATACTAATTAAAAAAATTAGAATCATTTGGAATTCGCGGTTATCTTCTATCCTGCCTGTCGAGTTATTTAGAGAAGAGATCGCAAATTGTTAAGGGGAGGTCCAATATCCCTGCAGCTCTTCCACCTAATTGTGGAGTACCTCAGGGGTCTGTTCTTGGACCTCTTCTTTTTATCATCTACATCAATGATTTGCATCACGTCCGTCAAAATTCTAAACTATTTCATTTTGCTGTTGATACTTCCGTCTTGTTTGACATGCGGAATAATGACGCCAACAGTGTAAATTGTGAACTTCACATTATCAATGAATGGATGAAATAGAATAAACTTACTTTAAACCAGAGCAAGACGGAAGTCATATTATTTAAAAACCATTTCGATTGTTACCTCAGCTCTAAAGCTCTGCTTTCAGTATCGAGTGTAAAATATTTAGGAGTCATAGTTGATAAAAACCTGAAGTATAAGTCTCATATTAATAGTTTACACTGCTCTATATCCAGGTTGGTTGGTTTGACTTATACGATGCGTAAGTTTCTAAATAAACAAGACTTGCTAAAATTCTACAATGTATACATCAAGCCTAAAATGCAGTACGGAATTTTGGTGTACGGTTGTACTTTAAAATCGGAACTGAATGTGCTGAAACGTTTGCAAAATAAGTTTATACGAAGTATTTGTTTTCTGCGCAAATCCGATAGTGTTGATCATCTTTTCGAATTGCATAGAATATTGCCTATTCATAAACTGTATATATATGATTTGCTTAAGTTTGCTTTAAGATCCTACAATAATCTTCTTGACGATGAATATATAAACAATCTGATTTGCCATCGTCAATATTTGAGGAATTTACGCTCGTCGAGCGTTCATATAATTTCAACTCCCAAAGTGAAAAGGGCAGTTATCCAAGCTATATATATCTCATAGGGGTGCCAAACTTTTGAACTCCATCCATCAGTTGGGCTTATATGACTTAAAATTTTCCTGTGACAATCAAATACATTTTGTTCATTACTTCAGGGACAATGTCTTATTATACGACAATGAAATCATTGATATTGTTGTTGCATAGTTTTGCTTTTTATAATTAGATCCTTGAATATCCTGCCTAGAGGTAAACCGTCTCCGTTGGTCAGTCAATGCCTGTTTTAGCCCTGTCTACCTTCAGGTAGATTCCTGGGGCCAATCGAGTGCATACTGCTGTAAGGAGGGGCAGGAATATGCAAGAAAAATATGTAAAAATTTTAGTTAAGTTTAGCGATCAAAAAGTTCCGATTTTTTTTCCATTTTTGCCTTTTTTTAATCCTCTATCTCCCTCATATCTAGGTGAGTCAAAAATCTCTTTTTCCTCTATTCGGGCGGTACCAAAAAAGCATGTTCTTGCTTATTTACCGTCCACCGCGATACCTCAGAATTTTCCGAGTTGTTTTTCAGTTTACCTCAATGCATTTGCACATATTTGTTTGATTTTTACGCACTACATAGCACTACTCTTGATTTTTACGAACGACCAAAATAAAATAAGTATAAAAAACGAAACCAATTCGATAGATAATTTTAATACATGCTTTTGATTTCATTGAAAAACTTAGCACTCTGGAGTAAGCCCAGTGACTGAGGAGATGACTCGCTACTAGCTTCTATCGTAAATAAAACAAATACTATTCACAAAGAGTGTTGCTCGTTTTTCCACCGTCTTTTGACGATCAATGTGGAAAACGCTTAAAATAAATGTAGGTAGATTCCACACGGCAATTAATTAGCCTGAAATGAAAAATACTTCCTAAGAAATGTGAGTATAAATGCGTTCCGCAGTAAGGCAATTGCACAGAACTTCAGTCCATTTACGATTTAATCTTTTAAGATTAGGAAAATAAGGGATTATACTGCAATTAATCTGCCGCAAAAAATTTTGTGAAATGTAATTCCCCGAAAAGTATTTTGCAGCGAAAAGTGGATTCCACTTTTAAACTGCGAGTTTAAAAGTGAAAGATTCTGACTAAAATTTCATTTAGATCACCACCTTTTCATCGTCGAAGTTTGTAAGTAAGTTTTGCATAATTAGGATAGGAAAAGTGAAATGTGGTTGCAAAAAGGAATAAATTCATTCACAAACATTGGTACCTTTAGATGGAACAAAGAACAGAGAGCTGAGAAAAAGGACATCGAAGAGGATGAGCAAATTATTTTGTGGGCTATTTTAAGACACTTCCTGCTAACCACTGTGGTACACAAAAACTTTGGTGCCAGTGATTTTACCATTTTATTCCTTTACCTGTTCTTTTTACCTTGCCTTCTTTATACCATAAAAATGTTTATGTCAGTTTTAAAGTTTTCATCATCTATTTCAGATTTTTTTCAAGTCGTTGTGTTCCATTGGTAATGGCCGTACAAATTTATATCTCACCGAACTTTGACTTGCAAACATTTTCAACATTAGAAGCTGGGCATGTAAATAACATTATCGTAAACCAAAAAATATGTTGTGCCTAAAATCCTGCAAAGTGGGAAATGTGGTACACAATACCCTTGGTATCAGTTATTTTATCACTCTTATTGATACCTGTGCTTGTTACTTTGCCCTCTATAAACCATAAAATTAATTTTCGTCTGTTGCAAAGTTTTAATCATCTAGTTCTAGCACTTACTCTTGTCTGTCGTTGATTTCGTTTGATGAACTGTCCACAATGTCTGATGAGGATATATGATACAAATTAAATTGTGCACTTTAGCGATGTTTGTGATCAATTCAAGTTATTCAATCTTCTTGTTCTTGTCTATTTAAATAGCTAAATAGCATTAATCAACTGAGAAGCAAAGCTAATTAAAAAATGAAAAGCTTGTATTCGCCGCGCAAACACCAGTCTTAAAGCATAAGTGTGATTTGCACAGCGAATACAAGACGTAAACTGAAAAGGAAAGATTCGAACAGCACTTTGCTACCAAAACACGATTTACACTTATCGCGTACGACTGGCGGAGTTAGGTCGAAAAATACCACTCTCCCAGCGAAATTTTTTTTGGGAAACGACAACTGGAGCACCTTGCAGTTGGGAGAAGTCGCGTACCCAAGTATATTCTGCTACATTGGCCACGAAGAACAAAACTTTATGTATGTTCTTCGAAAGCTATCTATATGCAGTGCGATTATCATCAGAACTTGTATGCAAACAATCAAATTAAAACGCAACAGAAAACCCATATCTTAATTAAGCGCCCTGATATTTTTTGAAGACAAGTTTTTTTAGCGCGTCGTTTTGTTTGATCAAGCTATATTGAAGTGCATTGACTAGTGTTTTAATTTTTTCAAGCTCATGTAGTAGTATTTTTTGTTTCAGTAAAAAAATTATAAAAATTATACAGCAATACCTCAAAAATTTCCGAGTTGAATTTCGTTTTGAGGTTTTTATTTGTATAATGCGAGTTTTTTTCGAGCGAGCATTGTAGGAAAAATTTTGATTTGCGGTCAAAATCTCATTCATTTTGTTTGAATGTAAACCAAAGTATGATTTAAGGCTGAATGAAAGCAGGTGTTTTATGTATAGTTCACTAATTGCTAAAATTTCGAACTCGAATAAGGTTTCAAAGATCAAGTCATTTAGTTTATTTCTATAGACAATTCTCAAAATTTTCTTTTGTAACCGTTCAGTTTTTTGCATCTTTTTAACGTTGTTCCACCATAAATAAGAGTTGCATGCTCAAAAATGGGTACCATCGCAGTTTTGTAGAACTTTAAGACGGTATTGCGACTGCAAGGTTTCCTTCGGCTTGCAATTATTCCAACCCAATTCTTTAATTTTAAACAATTGGATTCCACATGTGCTTCGAAAGTTAAATTCGCGTCTAGAATTACTCCTAGATTTTTTTAAGTATTGCACTTCTGAATTGCGCAATTTTGATAGTTTGTGTTAGCCTTGGTTTCAAAAAATTTATTACAAATGTTTTTGACTCGTTTAAATCCAATTTATTTTGATTTAGCCAACACTCACGCTCTTCTAGACATACTATCGTCAACCGATTTGTAGAATTTGATGTACGATGTCTAAGATGTCTCTTCAAAAACTTTTAAGCTGCTGACTTAATCAGATATTGTTAGTTTCTGCTGTTTTTTAATAAAATGTCAAATCTCTTCTATCTGATGAAATTATGGACACATTTTTCATAATTTCTATCATCTAACACGGAGCGCAAGCTTAATTTATGACAATAAATTTCTCAAAAATTCAAAAAGCATTCACGGGTCATAAAGATACGCAGATTTTTTTCTCTACAGTTAGTGAAAGAGAGAGAGAGAGAGAGAGAGAGAGAGCGAGAGAGAGAGAAAGAGAGAACGAGCGAGTGAAGAAATGGGTTGACAGCTACATAAATCGATAGAGAAAGGGAAAATAAAATAAAAACAAAAAATTTCAAAGTCAACGACCTTGTACATGGCAGTTTTTGTTGCTGCTATAATTCGAAACTCCTCCAGCGAAAAATTCGTTATATTCTGGTTCAACTTCATTAATTCAATGTATATTAAAAAATGTCAATTTTTCTTTTGACGAAGGAAAAATTTGACATTCCTATTTGCGTACGTAGTTCTGGAAAATATTTTAAGGGTAAGATTTTTATGGAAATAATTCTTTCAACTTCTGGGATTAACTAAAACATGGTAAACTGTATGGAATTCAAGGTAATCTTATTAGAAGCAGCGGAAAGTTGAAAAAATTAGCAGAGTAACGGAATTGCTCCAGACAAATTTTTGAGGCAAAATCTTTATAGATCAGTTCCAGCCAAAGAAAAAAAATCAACCAATAATGCTGCATGAGGCAGCCATAATCTGATATCCACCAGATTGAAAAGAACATCACCCATTGAATTTTTTGATAGAATCAGTTTTGTTCAGAGCTTGAATTTCATAGGAGCGGACCCGAACCTACAGAAGGCAATGAGCTGTTTAGAATACTAATCTTGCACACAATCATAATAGAATAAAATCAGAGACCGGTTTTTTGTTGGTTGGTACGTTGTTAATGAATATGACGTAATCCACTCTCTGCATAAAAATAGATTTTTCGTTAGATAATTCCCTTTTCTATGCCCGTTTTTTATTTCCGTTTTTTTAAAGCGAAAACTGCTATGATGTGGTATATTTCTAGATAGACTGACTCAAAGAGTGATATCGTGAAATAATTTATTTGAAGAGATAACTAGAAGTCGCGTACCCAAGTATATTCTGCTACATTGGCCACGAAGAACAAAACTTTATGTATGTTCTTCGAAAGCTATCTATATGCAGTGCGATTATCATCAGAACTTGTATGCAAACAATCAAATTAAAACGCAACAGAAAACCCATATCTTAATTAAGCGCCCTGATATTTTTTGAAGACAAGTTTTTTTAGCGCGTCGTTTTGTTTGATCAAGCTATATTGAAGTGCATTGACTAGTGTTTTAATTTTTTCAAGCTCATGTAGTAGTATTTTTTGTTTCAGTAAAAAAATTATAAAAATTATACAGCAATACCTCAAAAATTTCCGAGTTGAATTTCGTTTTGAGGTTTTTATTTGTATAATGCGAGTTTTTTTCGAGCGAGCATTGTAGGAAAAATTTTGATTTGCGGTCAAAATCTCATTCATTTTGTTTGAATGTAAACCAAAGTATGATTTAAGGCTGAATGAAAGCAGGTGTTTTATGTATAGTTCACTAATTGCTAAAATTTCGAACTCGAATAAGGTTTCAAAGATCAAGTCATTTAGTTTATTTCTATAGACAATTCTCAAAATTTTCTTTTGTAACCGTTCAGTTTTTTGCATCTTTTTAACGTTGTTCCACCATAAATAAGAGTTGCATGCTCAAAAATGGGTACCATCGCAGTTTTGTAGAACATTAAGACGGTATTGCGACTGCAAGGTTTCCTTCGGCTTGCAATTATTCCAACCCAATTCTTTAATTTTAAACAATTGGATTCCACATGTGCTTCGAAAGTTAAATTCGCGTCTAGAATTACTCCTAGATTTTTTTAAGTATTGCACTTCTGAATTGCGCAATTTTGATAGTTTGTGTTAGCCTTGGTTTCAAAAAATTTATTACAAATGTTTTTGACTCGTTTAAATCCAATTTATTTTGATTTAGCCAACACTCACGCTCTTCTAGACATACTATCGTCAACCGATTTGTAGAATTTGATGTACGA
Organism: Convolutriloba macropyga; assembly: GCF_964194025.1. Classification (NCBI taxonomy): domain Eukaryota; kingdom Metazoa; phylum Xenacoelomorpha; order Acoela; family Convolutidae; genus Convolutriloba; species Convolutriloba macropyga. The sequence continues at coordinate 31,782,418 of NC_134468.1, read as the reverse complement.
TGTCTAAGATGTCTCTTCAAAAACTTTTAAGCTGCTGACTTAATCAGATATTGTTAGTTTCTGCTGTTTTTTAATAAAATGTCAAATCTCTTCTATCTGATGAAATTATGGACACATTTTTCATAATTTCTATCATCTAACACGGAGCGCAAGCTTAATTTATGACAATAAATTTTTCAAAAATTCAAAAAGCATTCACGGGTCATAAAGATACGCAGATTTTTTTCTCTACAGTTAGTGAAAGGGAGAGAGAGAGAGAGAGAGAGAGAGAGAGAGAGAGAGCGAGAGAGAGAGAAAGAGAGAACGAGCGAGTGAAGAAATGGGTTGACAGCTACATAAATCGATAGAGATAGGGAAAATAAAATAAAAACAAAAAATTTCAAAGTCAACGACCTTGTACATGGCAGTTTTTGTTGCTGCTATAATTCGAAACTCCTCCAGCGAAAAATTCGTTATATTCTGGTTCAACTTCATTAATTCAATGTATATTAAAAAATGTCAATTTTTCTTTTGACGAAGGAAAAATTTGACATTCCTATTTGCGTACGTAGTTCTGGAAAATATTTTAAGGGTAAGATTTTTATGGAAATAATTCTTTCAACTTCTGGGATTAACTAAAACATGGTAAACTGTATGGAATTCAAGGTAATCTTATTAGAAGCAGCGGAAAGTTGAAAAAATTAGCAGAGTAACGGAATTGCTCCAGACAAATTTTTGAGGCAAAATCTTTATAGATCAGTTCCAGCCAAAGAAAAAAAATCAACCAATAATGCTGCATGAGGCAGCCATAATCTGATATCCACCAGATTGAAAAGAACATCACCCATTGAATTTTTTGATAGAATCAGTTTTGTTCAGAGCTTGAATTTCATAGGAGCGGACCCGAACCTACAGAAGGCAATGAGCTGTTTAGAATACTAATCTTGCACACAATCATAATAGAATAAAATCAGAGACCGGTTTTTTGTTGGTTGGTACGTTGTTAATGAATATGACGTAATCCACTCTCTGCATAAAAATAGATTTTCCGTTAGATAATTCCCTTTTCTATGCCCGTTTTTTATTTCCGTTTTTTTAAAGCGAAAACTGCTATGATGTGGTATATTTCTAGATAGACTGACTCAAAGAGTGATATCGTGAAATAATTTATTTGAAGAGATAACTAGTTTATTGAAGAGTGGATAATCAGGTACATGCGGTTAAAAAATTAGATATGTCAAGACAAGGTCATTGTTCCGACCCCACTTGTGGGGGAGGAACTATATACTCAAATGGGTTTTTTTATTCAAACAATTTTGGCCGATCGATGTACTCATCGCAGAGAAAAATGAGTGGTATCATTAAAAAGCTCGTCCGTCGTAGAATTGGAAATTAAAACGATTTTTTTGAATTTTGTGTTTTTACGAGGAGTTATCGAGGATTGAAGTTTTTTGTGTGAACACGGGATTTTTCACTTTTGTGGAATTTTTCTTCAAAATATGATTTTTCCTATAAAAACAGCAATTCAAAATTACATTCCACGCAACAAAGTACACCAGTTTTGTGTTTCTAATAGACTTAAGGCATTAAAAAGTTATCATGTTCTGGTCGCATAGGGAAGTTAAATATAAAAAATAGAATAAAATTTGAGTGCTTTTTTTAGAAAACATTTCAGAGTTTTTTTGTTTTATAATCACCTAGAGATTAGTCATTTTTCATATCGAGGTTCCATCAATGACGAACCTCAATTAAAGTCAAATGATGCCCAATGAACAAAAAATTTTTTTTTTGGGCTTCGACTCTGAGTTTTAGTAATTTTTAGTGAAATTTTAATTTTTTGATAAAATTTTACTACTTTTTCGGAGTTCTATGGCATAGAGTTGTTTGTTGAGTGCAATAGGGTTCCTGTTGAGCATTAAGTGAATCTATCTAGCGCTTTGAGTCAACAACTAATGGCTCTTAAGTCTTCAAACATAATTTTTCGACTCAACCAGTCTTAAACTTATTTTTAAGAACTAAGCGCCGGTATCAGTAATTACGGGACACCTTCAATTCTACTGCAACCAAACTAATCTGTTTAGCCGTTTTATCTTCTACCTGTTGGTTTTATGACTTCGATGCCATAACATTTAAAAAAAATTAAAATTTTTGGGATAATTTGATGTTTTTGGTTCCTGTTGAAATCTTATCACATCATCCTCATATTGATAGCTCCCATTGACTTATCGAAGAAGTTCAATGGATCAAAAATGAATTTTTAAGATGAAAGTTACAATTTAAATGGCTTCGACATTTTCTTCTTGCACTTTTCCACTGAATATTTGATTTTTGCATGTGTTTGTTGTTGTTTTCATAGCCTCAAGACTAATTGTGATGTCTCCTTGATTTCTCATGCAGAACAACGATCTTTGTCCTCGCATCGAGACATAAGTGAGCTGAGCGTTTTTATTGTTTTCCGTTGAAAGCAGTTGATTTTCATGACTGTTTAGCCTTTAAAAATAATTATTCGAAAATTTTTTTTGATCTTTAACCGATTTTAAACTTATTTTTGTGAACTTTGAGTAGATCTCATTAATTATAGGCCCTCTTTTTTTTATTGCAACAAAACTCATTCAGTTAGCAGTTCTATCTCCTAACTACTAGTTTTCTGTCTTTTATTCCACAAGATTTCAAAAAAAAAAAATTGGGATATTTTCGTATTTTTGGTTCCTGTTGAAATGTTGTCACAATATCCTAATATTGGTGGCCCACATTGGCTTAGAGAAGACGTTAAATAGATCATAGATAAATTTTTAAGATAAAAAATTATGGTTTAAGTACCTTCGACACTTTTTTCGCACTTTTCCACTGACTTTTCGTTTTTTGCCTGATTTTGATATTGTTTTCATAGTCATTAGACTTATTGTGATGTCTTATTTAATACCTTTGCATGACAAACGTTGTTTTAATTCACTGTGTTTAATTACTTTCGTGGAAAGCTGTTGAATTCAATGGCTGTTACGATTTTAAAAACACTTTTTCGAAAACAATTCTTTTGAACATTAAAAAATCATAAAACAATTATAGTGAACTGTAAGAACATCTCAGTAAATACCGGAGCTCTTTTTTTATTTCAACAGACCTAATCCAGTTTGCAGTTTTATCTTTTAACTATTGTTTTTATGACTTCGATGCACGAGTTTTCATAATTTTTTGAAAAAAAATTTGATAGTTTTTTTTTCGTAATTTTAGTTCCTTTTGAAATCTTATCACCTTATTCTAATACTGATAGGTCCTAGTGGCTTAACGAAAACTATTTGTTTTATGACTGCAAACCAACGAGTTTTCAGTTTTTTGCTAAAATTTATGGATACTTTTTTCAGTAATTTTTATTTTTATAAATGTTATCACATTATCCTAACATCGATATTTCTCATTGGCTAAGAAAAGACGTTCAGTGGATCATAGAAACAGTTTTCCGTGAAAAGCTTATAGTTTAAATGGCTTATGGATTTTCTAGCACTTTTCTACTGACTTTTTGGTTTTCGCCTATATTTGTTGTTGTTGTGTTCGTAGTCAACGACTTATTGTGAAGTCTTATTGATGACCTATGAATGACAAACATCCTTGTCATACCATCGGGGTATTACTTAGCGTATTTGTTGGCTTCCTTCGGAAGCTATTGAATTCAATGGCGTTGATACTACGGGTTTTCTCAAAAATTTTATTGGGTTCAATATATCTGTTCCTCTTTGTTGATTTTTTGCAGTCATGTAGTTAAAAAACAAAAGATTCTATTTGGTGTTAATTAATAATTGAAAATAGAAAAGTTTCTACTGACAATTTTATTTTTTAAAGGGCTCCGACACTTTTCTCGCTCGATTTTTGTTTTGAATTTGCAGGCTTTGCGTGTTTTTTATTCTTTAGGTATCCCTAAAATGCTGACCGGTCTCATAGGCATGTCACTAAAGTTTGAAAAATGATGTAACGATAGCAAATTGTCTCAAAGTTTATGATATAATACATTTTTAAAGAGTTTTTAAACTTTTCAATTTTTGTTGTTCTTTTCGTCAATTGTAACTTATACTCATCATTGAGAGGTCCCATCCAATTCCTGGTATTTCAAAAAATAAGTTGTCTGCTGATTTTAAGTCGTAACTGATGTTTTATTTCTTGGAGGATTTAAGTTTTCATAAAAATTTTTGCGAATGTTGTTTTTGTGTTTCTTTTTCTCTTCTTTTTGCACAATAGCGTAATAACAGAACCCAATGATTTTCAAAGGAGACCCAAATAAACTTATTTAATTTTCTTTAGCTGAATTAGTATAAATAGAAATTAAAAAAGAAATACATAATATTGAAATAATAGCTAATGATTTTATGGCTTCGATTGTTTGTGTTTTTGAAAACTGTTTACAATTTTTTGAGTTTTTCTGCATCTTTAGTCTGTTCCTGCGGCTTAGTCTAACCAAAGACAGGTCCTACTGGTTTCATTATGAATTTTTAGTAAATTTATCAAGAATTATTTTTTTAAAATCTAATGACTTTTCAGACTTTAGAAACTATTTGTTTTAAAAAATGTTGATTGTGTTTTGAATTTCGCCTCATTAATTCTTCGTTTTGTCGACTTGCTACCTAGTCTCATTAAGGAAAATATCCGTCTGCTGTTTTGATAGGAAAAAGATAATTTGTGTAGTTAAAGTTCTATCGGATTGCATTTTGACGTTGTTACTATGTGCTTTTAAATTTAGATATTTGTTTTTTGCCGTGAATTTTTTTTGCATATTTTGCTTGTTTTTTTTTCTCGTTGTCTATTTAATGACAGATCTCGTGAGCGCTATAATGAGGCGCGATTTTTTTCAACTCAAACATCTTTTTTTCTCTTTATTTGGTTGACAATTAAGTCAAAAATGTAGATGAGCTCGGGTCTGAACATGATGTGCGAACGCACATTACTGAGCGTCCTCTTTTCGATTTTAGAAACAATTGTGATAACATGTAGATCAGCTACTCTCAGACCACTAGCGCGATGCTCGAAACCCTGTTGTGAATAACTTTAGAGCTGATTTTTGCGAACAGATTAAACATCTTTGACATGAGTTAAAATAATTTTAAATTGTCAAAAAATGGCTAATTCACAGAAAATCAAACCCAACTTAATTACTCCATGATGAAATGTTTACAAGAGTTATTGGCAAATTTATATAATATCTGCATTATTCACAATTTTTCAATCGATTTGCAAATACAAGCATTTTTGACATTATTATGGTTACCTGAATGGGGTCTTGACCATCTGAAAACAGCGGGCACTCCATGGCGTTGTCACTAATCGACGAATTTGTGCCCATAGGAATGAAATTAAATCCAGTTGCTGCACCTAATGTAATTTGATATTCGGAATTAACAGGGGCATCCTGGCCGTCGTAGAAGACGTAGAACTTGAACTCCTCGTAGCTGTTCAGAAAGGCCAAAACATCTGCAAACAAATGAACAGGTTTAAAGGGCAGTTTTTCTACTCCCGACATTCAGTTTTATATATCGTATTTTTCTTATTAGTATTGGTTTTCAGTTTGAAGAGAAAATAAACCCAAAGTTAGGCCACTGAACGAACTTCAAGTTTTATCACTGCTTGCTCTTGAAGATTCCAGAATTCATGCATGGAGGATTCTTGATGACATTCAATACATTTGAGTGTCATCGTTGCTTTTCAGAGAGAAAGTAATCATTTTTTGGTGATTAATGGTCGTAGAGGGTCGCTAGGTGCCTCAATATTCTAAATAAAATGTGGTATTTTTACGAAGCAACACTGGGCAACGTTCTGATCAATTCAGAATAATTCTGTTTTTCAGACTAAGTTTAAAGCAATGCGTCACACCTTTAATTAAACGTAGTACTCATTTGCAATAACATATTTATTATAGCGTGTCCCATTGTGATCAACTTAGCAAACGTCGACACGCTCAGTTGCAAATTTTTTAAAGTTTTTAGTCCAAAACGAACATTCGTTCATTCCAACTTTATGAAACACACTATACTTAGGAACGCTTGCAATTTCTTTTTATGTCGAAAAATGTTGATGTCGCTCCAAACATAATACACTATGGCACGCAAAAATCTACATACAGCATAATTTCTGCTTTTAAAGCATGATTAATGCTTTATAAGCATTATTTGCGCCAAGGCGTGAAAAAAGGTGTGAAATTTAATAGAATGAAGAGAAATTTCATTCTCATTTTCTCCGCTCAAACGGAATAGATGGTTAAACCGCCTTCATCCTTCACTGTTTGCCAATTTACTGCGCTCCGAGACGTCGGATTTTTATGGGCGAAATTACAAAAAACAACTCAATTTGATGTCAAACTCAAGTGCAAAGTAAAACGTTACCTGAAAAATAACAGTTTTGATTTCAAACATCAAAAATCGAGCGGAAGACCAGCAAAATTGTCGAATAAATCCGGAAAAATATAATTAACGGTGTTTTAAACAATCCCAAAACCTAATTGGTGCGTACTGGAGCGAGCCATAACGCTTTCTTTTGCTACGATACAGTTTCCGGAGGTACAATTAGACGAGTGCTCAAAAAATGTGTTGTTTTTCGAGAAAAGAAGTCAGTTTGAGAGAAAAGGGCAAGTATTTTTGTTCAAAATGGAACAGCAAATTGATTAGGAGGCCTTTTAAATTCTGGCAGAAGGTTGTTTTTACTGAAAAAACTAGAGTGTGCATCTCCAGTGACGGAATTGTTCGAGTTTTTCACAGAAATGGTACTAGAGTTCTTGAAAAAAGCACAAAAAGTTTGAGTTAGGACAAGCGATCACTTATATTATGGGGTTCAACAAATGGACGGAAAAACTTGTTAGTTGACCAAAGAATCTAAACGCTGTCGGCTAATCAGAAAATTGGAATAATTACGAAGAAAAAAATAATTTTTAGAACCTTATTGTTCATCAATATAATCAATCTCCTGTGCATAAATTGAAGATCACCGGCATTTTTTCCCAAAAAGAGGAGTAGAACGTGCTGGAAGGTGCCAGAACTGAATCTAATTGAAAAGTTGTGGGCGATTGAGAAGCATCGATTACGAAAACAGACCGTAAAATTTAAAAGTAAAGGTTGCAGAAATTTGCGACGAAATTGACGCAAGTGTCGCAAGACACCTGTCTGAAAACTATAGGAATCATTCGCTAGACTTAATAAAAATTTAAAGTGTATTATTTGATTTTTGCAAGGATTTTTAAAAGGTCGTCAGGTGTACGTAGTTTTTTGGTACCATAGTGTACAGCAAGTGGATCTAAATCTGACTGAACTAGGTTTGAAGGGGCAAAGATAGTAGAATTTATGCGCCAATATACGTACTGATGCTGACATTTTTAAAATTCTACGCGCTCTTTAGTCTTGTCTAAGACAAAAGTGAAAACGCGGCACGTCCGAAAATTTACTTGATTGATTCGTTATTCAGTAGAAGATGCCTAAAAAAGAGGAGAACGGCGGCGTTCAGAAAAATATTGGGTGAAGAGTGTGAAAGCATAGCTGAACACGAAGGCTCGGTAATGTGCGTTCGCGAACCCGCTCATCGGCATTTTTGTGTATTTGTGTATTTCTTTAATGCGAGACAAAACTCTATTTTGAGAAACATTGTCAAAGTCGAAAAAGCCAAGAGCAATTAAACGAAAACATTGCATTGGTTTTAACTCAGCCAAAATAATTGAAATCGCTACTAGAGTACCCGCTAGTGACACTATTTGATATGACAACAAAGGGAAGATTAGCAAAACTCAAAAACTCACAGCCGTTTTCTAACAACAGAGATCGTCAGTGCATAAAAATTAACTGACACAAGATTAGTTCTCAAATGCCTAATTTCAGTTCCAATGAGACCTGATTTTAAACAGACTAAAATACAAGACTACCAAATAGGAAAAAATTTGCGGAAAAACTAAAAAAAAACTTACAACTCTAACTGTTATACAGGGGACCAAAATATCTGGGATTTAAAATAAAGGAAAAAACACAATCCAGGAAAAATACAAATAGCTGCAAACAGCGCTGAGACTCGAACATGCTAAATGAAAATCATACAACAAGGAACAGGGATGAAAAAAGACCCAAGGAAAACAAAATTCATTACCTCAGGGCGCTAATTACAGCGGATGTTTGAGTTTATCAATAAAGACACAAATAGAGCTTTGCTTGTTTTCTGGCTGGCTTTTGTGTCATGTGCTACTGTTCCCAGTGTATCAATTAGGCAGGCCTACAAATTTTTTCGCTGAAAATCCGGGGTGACTTACTCATTTTCGGGACGAATTTTTGATACAGGAGAAAAAGTATCTCATATAAATTAGGAAGTACTCACAGCCCGCCTTCACCGGCACATAGGTCCAAATAATTGTGGCCAGAAGAGTCAAAGCCAGAAAGTACTCTGGCTTCATTTTCGTTCTCAGATTTTAGAGCTGATTTTTGCGAACAGATTAAACATCTTTGACATGAGTTAAAATAATTTTAAATTGTCAAAAAATGGCTAATTCACAGAAAATCAAACCCAACTTAATTACTCCATGATGAAATGTTTACAAGAGTTATTGGCAAATTTATATAATATCTGCATTATTCACAATTTTTCAATCGATTTGCAAATACAAGCATTTTTGACATTACTATGGTTACCTGAATGGGGTCTTGACCATCTGAAAACAGCAGGCACTCCATGGCGTTGTCACTAATCGACGAATTTGTGCCCATAGGAATGAAATTAAATCCAGTTGCTGCACCTAATGTAATTTGATATTCGGAATTAACAGCGGCATCCTGGCCGTCGTAGAAGACGTAGAACTTGAACTCCTCGTAGCTGTTCAGAAAGGCCAAAACATCTGCAAACAAATGAACAGGTTTAAAGGGCAGTTTTTCTACTCCCGACATTCAGTTTTATATATCATATTTTTCTTATTAGTATTGGTTTTCAGTTTGAAGAGAAAATAAACCCAAAGTTAGACCACTGAACGAACTTCAAGTTTTATCACTGCTTGCTCTTGAAGATTCCAGAATTCATGCATGGAGGATTCTTGATGACATTCAATACATTTGAGTGTCATCGTTGCTTTTCAGAGAGAAAGTAATCATTTTTTGGTGATTAATGGTCGTAGAGGGTCGCTAGGTGCCTCAATATTCTAAATAAAATGTGGTATTTTTACGAAGCAACACTGGGCAACGTTCTGATCAATTCAGAATTCAATAATTCTGTTTTTCAGACTAAGTTTAAAGCAATGCGTCACACCTTTAATTAAACGTAGTACTCATTTGCAATAACATATTTTTTATAGCGTGTCCCATTGTGATCAACTTAGCAAACGTCGACACGCTCAGTTGCAAATTTTTTAAAGTTTTTAGTCCAAAACGAACATTCGTTCATTCCAACTTTATGAAACACACTATACTTAGGAACGCTTGCAATTTCTTTTTATGTCGAAAAATGTTGATGTCGCTCCAAACATAATACACTATGGCACGCAAAAATCTACATACAGCATAATTTCTGCTTTTAAAGCATGATTAATGCTTTATAAGCATTATTTGCGCCAAGGCGTGAAAAAAGGTGTGAAATTTAATAGAATGAAGAGAAATTTCATTCTCATTTTCTCCGCTCAAACGGAATAGATGGTTAAACCGCCTTCATCCTTCACTGTTTGCCAATTTACTGCGCTCCGAGACGTCGGATTTTTATGGGCGAAATTACAAAAAACAACTCAATTTGATGTCAAACTCAAGTGCAAAGTAAAACGTTACCTGAAAAATAACAGTTTTGATTTCAAACATCAAAAATTGAGCGGAAGACCAGCAAAATTGTCGAATAAATCCGGAAAAATATAATTAACGGTGTTTTAAACAATCCCAAAACCTAATTGGTGCGTACTGGAGCGAGCCATAACGCTTTCTTTTGCTACGATACAGTTTCCGGAGGTACAATTAGACGAGTGCTCAAAAAATGTGTTGTTTTTCGAGAAAAGAAGTCAGTTTGAGAGAAAAGGGCAAGTATTTTTGTTCAAAATGGAACAGCAAATTGATTAGGAGGCCTTTTTAATTCTGGCAGAAGGTTGTTTTTACTGAAAAAACTAGAGTGTGCATCTCCAGTGACGGAATTGTTCGAGTTTTTCACAGAAATGGTACTAGAGTTCTTGAAAAAAGCACAAAAAGTTTGAGTTAGGACAAGCGATCACTTATATTATGGGGTTCAACAAATGGACGGAAAAACTTGTTAGTTGACCAAAGAATCTAAACGCTGTCGGCTAATCAGAAAATTGGAATAATTACGAAGAAAAAAATAATTTTTAGAACCTTATTGTTCATCAATATAATCAATCTCCTGTGCATAAATTGAAGATCACCGGCATTTTTTCCCAAAAAGAGTAGTAGAACGTGCTGGAAGGTGCCAGAACTGAATCTAATTGAAAAGTTGTGGGCGATTGAGAAGCATCGATTACGAAAACAGACCGTAAAATTTAAAAGTAAAGGTTGCAGAAATTTGCGACGAAATTGACGCAAGTGTCGCAAGACACCTGTCTGAAAACTATAGGAATCATTCGCTAGACTTAATAAAAATTTAAAGTGTATTATTTGATTTTTGCAAGGATTTTTAAAAGGTCGTCAGGTGTACGTAGTTTTTTGGTACCATAGTGTACAGCAAGTGGATCTAAATCTGACTGAACTAGGTTTGAAGGGGCAAAGATAGTAGAATTTATGCGCCAATATACGTACTGATGCTGACATTTTTAAAATTCTACGCGCTCTTTAGTCTTGTCTAAGACAAAAGTGAAAACGCGGCACGTTCGAAAATTTACTTGATTGATTCGTTATTCAGTAGACGATGCCTAAAAAATAGGAGAACGGTGGCGTTCAGAAAAATATTGGGTGAAGAGTGTGAAAGCATAGCTGAACACGAAGGATCGGTAATGTGCGTTCGCGAACCCGCTCATCGGCATTTTTGTGCATTTGTGTATTTCTTTAATGCGAGACAAAACTCAAAAATTCACAAAATCTTTTTTGAGAAACATTGTCGAAGTCGAAAAAGCCATGAGCAATTAAACGAAAACATTGCATTGGTTTTAACTCAGCCAAAATAATTGAAATCGCTACTAGAGTACCCGCTAGTGACACTATTTGACATGACAACAAAGGGAAGATTAGCAAAACTCAAAAACTCACAGCCGTTTTCTAACAACAGAGATCGTCAGTGCATAAAAATTAACTGACACAAGATTAGTTCTCAAATGCCTAATTTCAGTTCCAATGAGACCTGATTTTAAACAGACTAAAATACAAGACTACCAAATAGGAAAAAATTTGCGGAAAAACTAAAAAAAACTTACAACTCTAACTGTTATACAGGGGACCAAAATATCTGGGATTTAAAATAAAGGACAAAAACACAATCCAGGAAAAATACAAATAGCTGCAAACAGCGCTGAGACTCGAACATGCTAAATGAAAATCATACAACAAGGAACAGGGATGAAAAAAAGACCCAAGGAAAACAAAATTCATTACCTCAGGTCGCTAATTACAGCGGATGTTTGAGATTATCAATAAAGACACAAATAGAGCTTTGCTTGTTTTCTGGCCTGCTTTTGTGTCATGTGCTACTGTTCCCAGTGTATCAATTAGGCAGGCCTACAAATTTTTTCGCTGAAAATCCGGGGTGACTTACTCATTTTCAGGACGAATTTTTGATACAGGAGAAAAAGTATCTCATATAAATTAGGAAGTACTCACAGCCCGCCTTCACCGGCACATAGGTCCAAATAATTGTGGCCAGAAGAGTCAAAGCCAGAAAGTACTCTGGCTTCATTTTCGTTCTCAGATTTTGAACTAATTCTGTTCAACAAACAACTTACAAAGTAACAAACGCTAATAAAGTTAATAGTTGATTATGCCCAATCATTCGTAAAAATATTGAATTGTCGCCAAGATTTTTCTAATGGTAAAACTATATATGATTTAAAAACTACAACATTTGAGAAAGATTACTCTTGTATTTGTGACTTTTTTGATAGAAATGTTTAATATTTAAAAGTTTGGATTATACAACAATGTATAATTTTGATTATTGACTTGTAATACTAATACAAGTGTTGGTAAAGTCTTTTGAATCAGGTTGGTTACTTTTTAGTTCAAAAAGCACGAAAAGACTCGCACAGCATGTAGTAGGCTTTATTAAAATGCCTTTACTCCGATTAAATAACACGTGAGTTTGATGCAAGAGCTACTCACCGTAAAATAAAATTACATTAGTCCTTGCGAAGAGCTCTCCATAATAAAAAGTAAAAACGTAAGTTTGTTAACTTGTTTTAAAACCAGTGAACCGAAAAACAAAACCAAAAAAAGAAAGTCAAGAGAAGTTTAAACTTCTCTTGACTTTCTTTTTTTGGTTTTGTTCACAAGATTTTTATAAACACAATTTTTTCTGGGCCAATTTTGTGATCAAACTGATTAAACACGTGGGACGCTCTGATAGAAATTAAAGTTCTAAATCGTTAAAAAAAATATAATTATATGAATGGCTGGGCTTTTCTTAGATGAAGGGGTAATCCCCTCCGGTTTAATTGAGTGGAGGTTACATTTCTAAATTGAGTATCATGCTTCTCTCGATTCTCCAAAGATATGCATCAAAAGGGTTAATTTCTTTTGTTTCTACAAAAAGGTCGACTAGGCACTGCGTTGAATGTTGCTGCCGCCTTGTTTTATCATCATTCTGTCCTTTACAATCAAGACAAGCCAAACAAATTTTGACACCGGATTTATTTCCTAGGAAATTACATGCGCCTTGCTAACACTTTTCGAAAAAAGACCAATATAACATTTGTTATCATTTTAACGCTCTCTGCTTCAAGAACATCATCGACGAGTTTTGTTACAAATTTTACCATATTTCTCGATATGTGGCCAAAATTCTGGTCATTTTTTTGTCAAGCTTTACAGCGCTATCTGTGTCTACGTTTGAAATACATTCAGCAATTTTTCCAGTTTTTCAGACATTGCAACATATTTCCTAAGATCCCTTTTCACGCTTTTCCGGCAGTTGTTTAGAACTCTTCAGTTCTTCAGATCAAGCGAATATTTTCCCTTTCAGACCAACCAGTTTTTTTTCCAATTCAGATTACTGAAGTTTATTTAGTTAATTAAGTTTATGAAGTTAATTAAGTTTATGAAGTTAATTATTTGAGCCTTTTATTTTTATATTTACCATTTTAAGTGGCGTGATAGCCGAGAGGTAATTTGTGGTTGACACATCAATGGGGGAGAGTTCAATCCCCCTCCTCCGTGAAGCTGTCTGTGTGAAGATGAGCTCTTACTTTACCATAGCTTCAGGTTGACCATAGCCTGACCAATGTTGGCTGCAATGATGGTACCACGTGAAAGTTTCAGACACAAAAAAGTGGCTATAGTCACCAAAAAAGAGCATTCATTATTAAAAAAATGAACAGTCTGAGAGGTTGGGAATAAAAGAAAAAGGAAAGCTGAGAAAAGGCTACTGTTAATTATGCACTGCAGACTAATTGCCTAACGCTGTTCCGTCGCAGTCATGCTTCTTTCATTTTTCAAAAAAAAAACAAATCTTTACTATAATAAAAAGTTTTCTTAGGCAAGCTCCACTGTATGTAGGGGGGGGGGGGTTCAAAAGTTCAAACTGTAGGGGGAGTTCATATAGGGAGGTGTTCAAGGAAGGAAGATATTAATAAAAATTCAACAAACGTTGCAGTTCACATATCCGCATTCAATGATGTTTTCGAAAAAAAATGTGGTACAGCTTGAAGAAGCCACGCACTATTAGATATTTTGAATTTCGAGAGGTCAAAGTTAAATCACATTAGTCCATTTGAATTAGTTGTGAACAGCTCGGTGAATCACAACAAACAATTGAAATACACTATCTGTGTACGACATGGTGCAGTCAGCAGACCGAGTAAGACGCCCTATCCAGCAGACTTTGAAAGAGATTTGAGAAAGATGCCACTATCTATGAAACCCTTCTGGGAAAAAAAACTCCCAAACACCCACTGCGATGAGGGAAATGGCACACCCAAGTAAGAGTGTCAACTCTAGCCAAATGAAACATACTATTAGACATTTAGATTGGATCTGGAAAACCATTTAGAAAAACATTATCAAAAACATTGAAAAATAGTTTAAAAAAATCAAAGTCATGCGAACAGAAAATCAATCGAAGCAGCGAATTTTAGTTCATTCAACGTTTTTGTGCTCTACCTAAAAATCGAGTGAAAAAATTTAACACCGCAGGAGTCTTTTTTTCGCTCCGATTCTTGTTTCGGCATCACCAAATCACTATTCAAATTAGACTTCAATACCCGGATGTGTGTGTCATAACAATTCAGTACTGAATCATAGAATTTCTATTATGATTTTAACAATGACCAGAGTTCTGATCATGGCACTTTTGAGACATTTCATAAAAAAATTCATAGTAAAATTCTGAATTCTTTATGAACACAATGGTTTTTGCTCTGCATTTATTCTGAACATTATGACCTTCTTCTCTCTATTTATTCTGAACATTATGACTTTTCCTCTGAATTTGCTCGGATCAGTATGACAAAAAAATCTTTAACATGATGGAAAAAAAACAAAAAGAAAACTCTAATTAATACAATGCAATATTTGAAAAGGGATAATTATTAAAAGAGAAAATTCATTGCAATTAAACGTTTTGTACATTAATGCAACTAGTTTCAAAAGAGTTTCCAAATGTCATTTCAATTCAGTAATTTTACTTCCGCTCTCGAGGTGCTATATGCCAGCACTTATCACGTTCACTTTCACTTTCGCAAAAATTTGTTGTCAGATCTTCAAAAAACCAAGAAGAATTCTGGGAACATATCGAATTCGTGCCATAAAAAACTAAATAGTTAGTATCTAACGGCAGAACAAATTGAACTCATCTTATGTCGAATATCGGTTAAGTGACCTGAAAATAAAGTAACCTAAAAATTAGGGAATTTCAATTACTTTTTCATATAGTACAGGAACATGTACAAACGAAACACTTCAAGCAATCGAGACTTGAAAATTACCCGATAACAGTTATGCAAGCCGTAATAGGCTCACGAACATCACTATATTAAAAAAATTAAATATGACAACAAAATATGATAAGATTTGGAACAAAATGTATCAAGTTAATCATTTTTTTTTCCAATTTTATGATGAAAAACTAGAATTGAATTGCAAAAAAAAACAACTATGAGTGTCAAGTTTGAAATTGGTTAACGATAAAAACAATGAAATGAGGAAAATATTGAAGAAATAGCATAAAAATCAGCATAATAATTGAAAAAGCTCCAAATCCCTTTAATTGCCAAACAGATCGTAAACCGTATGAAACAACCCAAATGATATTCTTTTAGTATATAACATTCTTTAAAACAATGTTGAAAAACGAAAAGAAAACTTTAAAAAGCGACGCGTGACCAAAACCCTCTCACTGAGGGAAAATATTTAACGCCCAGATCTTACGCTTTGTTTCAAAAGAAAAATGAACAAAAAGCTCTTCGAATTTATTCAACAAACCAGTTTTTAATATTTTTCTCACTCCATGAACTTCAGTTGCTTTTCTGCATGCCCAATTATCAATGAACCTTCAAACCAGAAACTTCAAGCAACTATCCAAATTATCCTAGAAATAATACAAAATCATTTCATCATCAACGCTCTGAACAAAATATATTGCTTTAAAAGGCCGCATGTGAATTTATGTCAAAACCATGACAGGTCACCTTGCTTTAAGAATATTTCTGCATTTCAATTTCTTGCTTGCTCAAAAACAGCGGTATGAACAAAAAACCACTCTCTTTCGAATTTTGGCCAATTGATCAACCACCCAAACCACTTAAACCTTTTAACACATTTCTTTTCCTACCTCAAACTCACTCTAATAAAAAGCATTAGGAAACATAGCCAGAAAAATTTTGCAAATATCTTGTGGTCAAGATCGCCGAAAAACTAGAGTTCCAAATTACTGGTCTCTACTGGCCAAAAGCATGAAATCAGAGAAATACAATCAGAAGGCCAATAGCATGGGAATAATCGGTAATTTCAAATACTTATTCTTATAATACATTTACAAATACAAAAAAAAATTTTATATGCCAATGAAAATATTAGGAAAGCCATGAAAAACTATCAAAAATCTAAAACTTTGAGAAAAACTTAAAACTATGGAATCGAGTCAAAATTCTTACACACTTCGTCACTTTTTTTGAGAACTTTATAGAACTCTACTTCTTTGCTTTAAAAAATCATTTAATTTTTAACGGAGAATACCTTGGAGCATTAGTTTTCGAATCATGTAATAATAAATGCAGAAAGGGCATGTAATGAATAAATGATTGCTAAAATATCCCAAAAAACGGAAATAGTTGAAAAGCTTTGAGTTTAAGTCCATCTAGAATTAAATACGCAATAAAATTTCCGAATTATTACTTTTAGTATACAGCTTTCTTAGACCACATTTATAATTTACAACTAGAAAAAAAACAGCTTGAAAAACTTGCAGGAGAGCAACAAAATTTGCTGCCTGCGCAAAAATTTCACCATGCTTGCATTTTGCTCTCTAAGCAAAAATTTATCCATCTGATTCAAAATAAGTTATGAACAAATCTTCGGATTTGTTCTCCAAAGCAACTCGTCAAACTTTAGTCACCCTCTAAAATTCTGGTTTCATATTATTTTACTTAAAAAACATAGTTGGTAGAATTCCAGAAACGACTGAGATGGTCATCTCTATTCCAAAAGTACTTTTTTTATTAAAATGATTTCCGCTAAGATGGCTAAAAAAACTTAAAAAAATTAGGTCAAAAATCCAAAAATTAGGGCCGAAAGCCAACTGAAATAAATATTACAAAATTTAAATACTTTTTATATAAACAACTTTTATATACAAAAACACCTAACAACAATTTTTTATATTCAATTGAAACCATCACACTTGTCTTAAAGAAATAGGCAAGTGGAAAAATGCAAGAAATTGGCTGAAAACAGTTATCTAATTTATCAATTTCTGTTCATTTATAACAACCAAATAACTCTGTTGCCGTCAAAATGTAACCGTTTGATAAATGTGAAAAAAAGTGATCAATAGTCGTCCTTTTATACGCTTAAATAGCTTGATAAAGCACAAAACAGCTTAAAAATCAAAACAGCTCAAAAATGCGCAAAAATTGGATTAATTTTAAAGTGTTAAAACACTATCTGAACATGCATGGAGTTGTTACTGTTGAAGCCATTAGACCAAGAAGTAACCGTTTAAAACAAAAAACTGCTTCAGCAAAGCCTCACATCCACAGAAAAATTTATCACTTAAATATTTTCAAAATTCAATCTCTAGTTCTATCAAAAACAGTGGCTTGAACAAAAAATCACCGTTTTTGCTCATCTCTCATTTTTTTCAACAATGAAATCACCACAAAATTTACTATGCGTTTCATTTCCTGCGTTACAATCTTTCGAGAATTGATATAAAAATTCCCCACTACTGTTCTCGTGGTCAAAACAGAAAATCATGAAGGTTCTTCGAGTTAGAAAATCTAAACACCAGAAGGCCTCTTCGAAACTTAAAAGGCACTTCTCCAATACCCATCTACTAGCGGAAAAAACTAGAAATCATCTTTTCTCTTCGAGTCCAAAAAAAAATTGCCCCAACCCAATGAACTGAAAATATACCCAGCAAATTGCCCGAAAATATCCGCCATTGATATCTTTAACCACGACTCTGATTAAAATAACAGAAAAAAATGAAAATTGATCTTTGTTCAACAAAAATTATAAGCAGCAAGCTCTTTCAGTTCATTTCGTAGTTAGATAATTTCTTGTGCCTTAACGATATGGCACAGGTGTTAAAATTAATATCAAGAAGCAATAGTGGAGATAACTAAGACTTATAAGAACTGAGATCTGAATTTGGGCTTTATGGGTTTATCTTGTTTCGATTTTTGATTTCATTTTTTATAGCTTCGTTCATTTTAGATTGCTTTATTGTGCAGCTGCTGCATGAAAGCACTTTGAGCCGATTGATGAAAGTAACTAGCCTCGAGAAGTCCAAAACTCTTCATGCAAAATTTCGAAAAAGCGGGGAAAATGGGATAAAGCGATGAAATTTTTTTTTCGACGTGTACAAAAAATATAATAGGACCAGTGCTGAATTACAATTCAAAGAGTTGAAGTAACTGAAAACAACGAACTACCATTCACCTTAAAAGAACAGCCTCTGATTACAAACAAATCAAATACCAAGATGCCACTAAAGAAAAAAACACTACAAAAATCGATGAATGAAACCTATTTCTTTTTTTTTCAGGAAAAAAGTGTTATCGAAGATTTATTCCAGACAACGTCAACCATAAAAAACCTTTAAGCAATGGAAAATAAACCAATTTCTAATTGGTGTTAAACCAATTAACACCAATTTTGTAGAAAACCCCTGCAGATAAGCAGGCAAAGTGTATACTAAATTTGCAGGCAACAATCAAAAGTTCAAAAAAGCTGTCAAAGCCAATTAAACAGTAGGCTTTGAACTTCAAACATTCAGTACAGTTTTGGTTAATAGAAGAGCAAATGAGAGCTATCAATAATGAGATTAAACTAACAGTGCTAAACGAAAAGAAAAACAATAGCAAAACTGTCATAATCCAAATAAATAGCTAATATTCTTCGAATGCCGTGTCGAAGTCGCGAACACTGTCAGATATCAATAAAAACTACTAAAAAGACTAAAATGTGATTTGGAAGCATTGAGTTCTGTCATTTTTGAGGCTAAGTGAAGGAACAACAGAAACAACTACAGGAACTCGTAGAAAATACTAAAAATTTTTAGAAACACGTCGCGTCCAAGTCCTTAAAATTTGCAAATGTCGTATTGAAAACAGTTAATAGAGTAAAATGGGCCTATTGAAATGCCAATGAGGACTACCTCTAACCCATTTATGAGATTAGATGACAGATTAACAAAATATAGAAAAACAGGGGCGAAATTCGAAAAAAACGACCCCTCTCTGTTTATGCCAATGGTGTCAAAATGTTAGATATGAACGAAAACCTCCAAACTCATAAGAGAATCTCTGATATCTGTTCATACAGAGAGCATAAGATATAACAAAAAGGAACTACAAAAATACTGATAGTGTCATACTCGCAAAATCATTGAGACCAATAATTGATGAATATTAATGAGAAAACTTCAAAAACAGGCACAATCCGGAGAATCAATTTCATTTCATGAAGAAGGATAACTTTAAGTTTTCTGTAAATCAATTGTTCTCTTTTGCCATTTTTCACTCCACTTCAGCAAAATCCTTGAAAAATGCCAGGACTTAGAGAACTCCACCATGACTAAAAACAGTACTCCAATTTACATCAGTGACAAAAAATGTCGAAAAAGTATGAAGAGATCTTTCAAAAAAACAAAGCCAAAAGAATTGCAGAAAAAAGTCAAATCAGGATATTGACCATAGTTACTGACCTAATGAGCACGCTAAAAAATTACAGAAAACAATTTTAAATGAAAAAAGGCAAAATATTTCTACAAAAATGACCAAAATTGAAATAGAGTTCGATAATGAATTTACTTTTAGTTGCGACTACAAAAAAACTACTTCCAAAAAGTACCAAAACTTTGGATTTCAATTAATTTGTATTTCAAGCCACAAAATATTATCACTTCACAGTCAATCACAAAAAATAGTTTTATAAAAAGAAAACAGACGAAAAGAGAAGAACAAAATTGAAATATGATGTTCTCTTCTCTATAAAATTACAAAGCGCAATTTTCCAACAAAAATTCAGGGATAATTTTTATATACATTGTTTGGTATATCAGTCACCCAAATTTCTCATTTTTTTAAAATTTAAAATAACTCAAATTAAAACTCAGTCAAATTGGACGAACACCAGAAATGACCAAACAACACCCACACAACTACACAGCTGCTGTAGAAAATCAAAGATTAATACAAAAACTGCTAAGTAAAATAGGATTCAAATAAAATAAAATGTTAAAAATGGATGGGAATTGGACCTAAAAATCAAATTTTTCATTCATATTCATAGAGTTGGATAGAAAAATGAAATGTTTCAATAAGATTGAAATGTTCCATATATATTTCTAAACACCCTATTAAATTTTGCGTAATTGAGAAAAACAATTTTGACTGAAAAAATAGTTAAGACAAAAAAACTGCTTGGAAAAGCAACATGTGATCAAAAAATGCTCGCAGTGAAAATTGTTTTATACCTATTTCATTTTCGCTCTCTCTCTCTCTCTCTCTCTCTCTCTCTCTCTCTCGCAAAAAAGAACATAAACTAAAACCCACTTTTTCGTCTCCGCTCTTCATTTTGTTCAGCCGTTTGACCTAAACACTTAGTTTTCACAGGCGGCATTGTCTTTTAAATCCTGTTTCGAATACACCAAAAAACTATGGATAAAAACAAAGCCCTAAGAATTTTGGAAAGGACTTGAAGGAGAAAATAAACCACTCTAACTGACATAACGAAGATCATGCTACATAAGACTAACCAATTTAGGACAACAAGAGGAAAAATTGAAAAACTATATGACCAGAAAAAGTTTTAAAGCATCTGATAAAAACTTGTTTTCAAGTTTGTATTCCAAAACAAATTTTGTCAACAAACCACGCGGTTGCGTTGTGGTTAGTTTGCGTTCTTTAAACAGCTACCATTTGACGGAAAAATCAACAGAATTATTTCTAGTTGAGAAAACGGCAGGAAAAAAGATTAAGGACAAAATCAAATATTCTCAAAATTCTTGAACAAATTATCCAAAAAATGCAGAAATCGTAAATCCCGGCCAATATTTTGTATTAATTTTAAATTTTTCACCAATACAGCACCTGTCAGAACTATATTCAATAACAATAGAAGAAGCAAAAAACGAAAAAGTCTTAAAAAACATTAGAAATTTGAAAAATTTATTTTAAAAAAGTGCCCTGTCTATCCTCGCACCACACCTCTTAGGAGGGTCAAAACACCTCTGAAATAGCTCTAAGTTATTCTTTTACCAAAAAAATTACAGCGGGAAGCACGAAATGCAAAATAGGCAAAAAATTTAAAACACAAAGAAAAGCGGCCAGAAATTGCTGATAATTTGTAATTTATTACAGAACAAATTGAAATCAAAACTATTTCAATCGAAAAGCAGCTAAAACAGCTAAAACAGCCAATTTGAAAAATAGGATTCTCCAAATACTATAAAAGATTGAATAGAAAATCTGTTGAAAAAGTGTCCCAAATGGTAGGTAAACTCCGCAAAACTGATCAAAATTGAATCAATAAATGAAACATTTGCTTCCTAACGTACTAATAATTGCAAAGATAACTGAGTATTGTCAAATAAAAAAAATAGATGATTAGTTGAACGTTTTGAAAACAACCATAAATCCACACACGTGTTGAAAATAATTGCTCATAGCGAACATTTTTTCGCAGCTACTTTCCTCGAGTTCTCAAAAAATTGAACTGTTCAATCTCTCTCTCTTCAAGTTTTTATAACAACTTGTCACCTAAGCACGTTGTTTTAAGGCACTGTTTTAATTACAATAAAAAACTACGGATTAAAAATATTAATTCCTCAAACGACTTCAAGAGCCATCTCTGCCAAAAAGTACCCTACCATAATTTCAGAACCTACTAAAATTACTTGTGCGAGTAAAAATCAGTTGTGGTCAATTCACTAGAGAAAAAGCTTAAATATAAAAATTGAACTAAACGAAACAGTAAAAAAAATATTGAATAGATTTATAATAAAAGGCACGTAAATCCGAGAAAAAATCATTTAAGCAAATAAGAGTATTCGGAGCGCATGCAATTTATATAAAAAGTTATAATAGGATCAAAAATTTCTAAGATTCCAGTAAAAATCAATTACTGCCTAAAGTTAAAAAACAAGTCTGAAAATTTATCATCTTTTCAAATTTTTCAATAAAAAAAGTGCTTTACAGCAACGAACGTGCAATCAGTTGGTGTCTAAGCCCTCCATAAGCGTCAAACAATTAACGAAGACTTAAGAAAAGACAGATTGGATTTCTGTTTATGTACAGAAATCCAAATTCTTTTCACATCGGGTCTCTTGAACAATTTTTCAACAAAAAAAACCTTGTTCTAACGTACATGTTTTAATTACAATCCAACAAAGTTACATAATTAAAAAAACAGATTCCGCCAAGAACTTCAAGAGCAGTCTCCACAGAAAAATATCCTTCCAGAAAAATATCCTGCCAGAAAAACAATACCTACTGAAACCACTCAGGAGAACAGAAAATTTTTTGAGATCAATTCATGGAAAAAATAAGCTCGAAAAAATTACTTTATTAAAAAACCGAAAATAAAATCATAATATTTATAATAAAAGAGCCCATAACGCCAAAGGAAAAGTCCCTGACAACAATTAAAAAAATTGGAATGCTGGCAATCCAAGTGACATTTTTTAATACAATCAGACATAAGATTACAGAAGAAACCGAATTCTGCATATAAAAAATGGAGATAATTGAAAATTTTTAAATTTTTTTTCTCAATTTTCTCAACAATAAAATGTTCTATACCAACAAAAATTTATCAAAAAGCCTCCATATTTGCTTAAAACTCCTATTAGTTACCAGAACCCTTCAAACCGAACCCTTCAAACCACTATAAAGGCAAGCCAAAAACTATAAAATATCATATTGAAACAGCTTAATCAAAAACCAATAAGCTGTTTTAAGAGCCGCCTGTGAACAAAAAATTTCATCAAAACTAGTTTTCGCACTCTCTAAAACAGTGGCATGAACAAAAAAACACACTTTTTTGCTTTACTCCTCAATTTTGTTGATTTCCCAAACAACTGCAGTTTTTTAACGATTTTCATTTCCAGCATCCAATTTCAAACATAGCTGCAAAGAAGAATTCCGGAAAACACCCGCAGACCTCTTTGCCCAAAAAACATCAGTCTTTCAGAAACTCGTGTTTGATGGTAGCAGCCATCAAAGAAGAGAAAATGACAAATTTAATTGAAATAGTAAAAAGGAGCTGAAAATTAAAATGACCCAAAAAATAGCCCATCGAGTGAATTTAACTTCTCACAAAAGTTTGATCAAGTCATGATAAGCAAACAAAACTTTACTAAATTTGAAATAAATGGAAGAAAGCTTTTAAAAAATTGTGAAATTGCAATAATTTTCCGATTAATTGAAAAATTTCAGTTTAGGAATTTGCTTGATTACAACTGAAACTGCAATTTATTTATGATAGAAGCTGCCTGCCAGCATTAGAATCAATTCAGTTATATTTAAATTCAAACGAAAAACTGGCCCAAAAACCGTTAAAATTAGCCTCAAAAGTAGTTGAAAAGAATTCAAATAAAAAAGGCCTTTGATTACTAAAAGCCTTCACAATGATATCAAAAGAACCTCAAATAAATAATTTAAGTCTAACATGGTATTTAGACAACAGACTTTACGAAAAAAAACAGCTAGAAGAAACCCCGCCTTAACAAAAAATCCCTCTTGGCGAAAATTTTTTCACATCTAACCTCGCTGTTTCAGAAGACGGAGTGAACAAAATAACCACTCTTTTCTCCGCCATTAAAAATTGTTGACCAGAAAAACGTTTTCAAACTTTAATCACTACCTGAGCTTCAGGTCTTCTTGCGCGCTCAACTATAAAAAAAACAGAAAAGCATAACGCCTCTTGGAGTTGCAAAAAGTACTTCTTGAAACATTTTTCCGCAGCTATTTTCCTAGCTTTCTCTAAAAATTGAACAGTTCAATTCAATATCTCTTCAAAAATTTTTGGACGTTGCTTGACCAAAATGCTACGTTTTGACGCTCTGTTTTGAATACATTCCGACAAAATTAACAATTAAAAAGACAAATACCGCAAACGACTTCAAGAGCCTCTGCCAAAAAAGTACCCTTACAAAAGTTTAGTACCTAAAAATAATCCTTTTGCGAATTAAAAATCCAAACATAACCGGTAGATTGCCGGAAAATAGCCGCTGTTGATTTCAATAAGCATGATTGGGATTGAAAGAATAGAAGATATTGATAAAAAAAAAGATTTGTACAAAAAAATTTTTTAGTCCGATTTATATTGATGGCATTTCGTACTTGAACATACTTCTGTTTCTTAGAGAGAAGCTACAGGGGCTAATATAAATACCAATAAGCATTAGAGATGGTAACTAAGACTTGGGCTTTATGTGTTTATCTTATGTCAGTTTCTGACTTCAATTTTTTATACTGACTCTGTTCATTTTGAATAACTTTGCTGAGCAACTGATGTTCAAAATCACTTTTAGCAGAATGAGAGAAGAGAGAAACTAGACAAGAGAAGTCAAAAAGATTTCTAGCATAATGTTGAAAAAGCAGCAAAGTGAGGTAAAACGATACATTTTTTGTTCGACGAAGTAAAAAACATAGCAGGACAAGTCCTGACGTACAATTCAAAGAATTTTCATTAACTAAACAGAAAACTAGACCAAGAACGGACTATGAATGGATTGGGTGAATCACTTAGAAAAAAATCCGATCAAAAAAATCGAAAAAACTGTAAAAATCAGAGTGAAATTGCCGCATGTGAACAAAAAACCACTAGCGAGAAAGCGAATTTTTGTTCAAACACCGTTTTCTTAATCTAGTTTAAATTTAGAGCAAAAAAATTCACGCCGCAAAACCACACGTTTTTTCGCTCCGCTTCCTGTTTCGGCGTGACCAAAATCCCTACTCCAATTTGACTTCAAAAATCATGAAAATGTATAAACAGATCTTAAAAAAGACAGCGCCCCAATACAATTCAAATTGTTTGAATTGTAAAAAACATAGCAGGACAAGTCCTGACGTACAATTCAAAGAATTTTCATTGACTAAACAGAAAACTAGACCAAGAACGGACTATGAATGGATTGGGGAAACTATTTAGAAAATAATCCGATTCAAAAAATCAAAATAACAATAAAAATCAAAGTGAAATTGCCGCATGTGAACAAAAAAGAAACTACCGCTAAAGCGCATTTTGTGTTCAAATGCCGTATTCTCACTCTACTTTAAAATTAGAGCGAAAAAATTTCACGCCGCAAAATCAATCGCTTTGTCGCTCCACTTCCTGTTTCGGTGTGACCAAAATCACTGTGTGAAGAGATCTTAAAAAAAGATAGCGCCTCAATGCAATTCAAATTCTTTGAATTGTAAAAAAATTAGGAGCGCTATAATAGCCGGCTGAGAAGATGAGGGCGGCTATTAATAAGGAATAAGCTCTTAAAATTAACGTGAACTAATAAAGCTGGAAAAAAATTATTGAATAGATTTATAAACGGGCACGTAAAGCCAAGAAAAACTTTATATAAGCAAATAGTATTTGGAACGCTGGCAATCCAATTGAAAAATTATAATATAATCAAAATTTGACTAAGGTTATAGCGAAAAGCGATTACTGCATAATTTTTTTGAGAAGACAGTTTTGTCTATTGTCTATTGTCATATTTCTCAACAAAAATGTTTTATAGCAACAAAACGGCAATTAATTGGTGTTTAGGCAGTCCATTGGCATATAGATGCCGAAGAGAAAAGAGTCGATTTCTCTTCATGTAGAGATTTCAAGTTCCTTTAACAATTTTTGACCTGAAAACTTTGTTTAAACGTGTTACGCAGTAAATGAATGAATAATTTTAGCCAATCAGAATCGAGTATTTCTAAATAACAAATTGGCATACAAATCGTTCCAAATAAGATTTAAATACGTTCTAAAATACGTAAAAAGTTTCGCAAAAGTTCATTTAACCTAATTAGGTAAATTAGGTAATTAGGTAAATATAACCACTATATGTATCGATTAAGCTGGTTTTCGGCTTAATATTTTTAGGTTTTCTAGACAATTGTCGATTGAATACGAACTGATTTTGACGTCAATGACATCAGACGAAAAAACCTGTTGAATGAACAACAAAAAATCTTGCCGTCTAAGTTCCACTTGTTGCTATGATCATCGTTAATGCTAATACGTTACTTGATATGGCTTACTGTCGCTTATTATAGCGAATTGAATCTTCGAAAGAGTGGTTTTCACCTTTAATATGGTGCCGCGACCCGGGACCACCTTTTGTTTGGAGAAAAAAAATAAAATTTTCTTTAGCCTAATTACTGTGATGAACGTATTAAATAGTTGAATGGCAGAGTTTGTTATACGATAAGCAATGGGCTATGAGGACAGCAAAAATCTAGCGGAATTTCAGTTCAATTCGAATCATCAAAATACAGATCAGACGTCGTTACGTGTTACGCGTGCCTATTGGTAGACTCTATATCTTTCAAACGTTCTAAATCTGAAATTTTTAACAACGGCGGGGGAGTAAGCGATTTGGATATTGAGTTTTAGGCAAAATGCGAGATGAAGTCCAGTCAGTATGAGTATGCCTATGTTGGGCGTGAAGAGGTAGATATAGACAACAGATCTGGTAACGATGAATGGCTTTTGGGAACAAACCGAGAAGCGAGCTCAGAAACAGAAGAGCAGAGTCAATTAACTGAAGAAGGGCAGTTGATGATGCAGATGGGACTTCCTGCTCCATTTAAAGGATCTGAAGTGAGAAATGACGAACAGAAAAAAGATTATATTGCATCCTTAGAAATCTGACGTTGTCATATGAGTATGGAAACAATTCTCGGTTCAGACGATGGGTTCAGTTGAATTACGAATACAGACAAGGCCACCACCATAGGAGAAGGGTAGTGACTGTCAAAAAAAAAATCCAGAAACTGTAAGACAAAATTTTCTTTTCGAAAACTTATTGCAGTAATTTGATAAAATTTTAGACGGCAAGAAACCCAACCGTTGATTTTCTTATTGCGTGGGGCCTAGAATTAAACTATTCTTGGTAGAAATTACTGGCAAGGGGCCCAGGCAAACATAATTTTTGAGACTAAAAAATATCAATTTCGAAAATTTTGGCCGATTTAACAAAAATTCGAGAAAATTGATATAGTCGGTTAGTATATCAAAAATTAACCTCTGATATAGAGAAAATTGAGAGAAAATAATGCTAAATTGTTCAATTTTGAAAATTTTTGGTCAATTTTGAGGCAATTGCAAAAACTTTAGAAAATCAATACCGAATATTGATAAACCCTACTATTGAGTTTAAAACCGTCCAGTTGACTGGATTACCCTTCCGTAATCAAGAATTTGCAAAAAATTGACCAAAACTTGGAAAAAATTAGACAAACGCATAAAGTTTTGACAAATTTGTCAAAAAATCAATTTTCCTACAAGAAGATTCGTAAATTGAGTAAAACTCAATAAACATGAAAATTTTCACAACCTCCGGCCAACAACAGAAAAAACTGAAACAGAGAAAATCGAATCCCTATAATTTTTTTCTCGTCGCTCTTTTATGTACCGTTTTGTCTGCACCCTTTTCGTCCTTTAACATTTCAATTCTCCGTGTTCCGTTTTTTTTTCAATAACTTCGCTCTCCCAAAACTTCGCTTTTCGTTTTGTTCCGCTACTTTTCCAGATTTCAGTGTAGTATGTCATATGTGATGAAGTATGATGTGTTTTGTTGCAGTATGTTGTTTAAGCTAGTATGCTGGTTAGTTGCTTTGGTCTTGTTGCTTTCTAGGGTGTGACTTAAGTTCGTTCTAGAGTTACGGCTAGTTCGTTCCTGGACTTTTCCAACTCACTAATTTATTAGCAGCCCTGTTGTAATATATTGATTTTTGCTGCCGTATGTTTGCGTGTAACTGTATGATTGTTAGTTGGTCTAGGTTTTGGCCTTCTAGCGTGTGACTTAAGTTTATTCTGGAGTTACGGCTAGATTGTTTCTTAACTTTTCCAGCTTCCATAGACTACATACAAAATCGCTGCATATTACTTAACTTTTGCTGTAGTTTGTTTAATATTGTTGGTATGCTGATCAGTTGTTTAGGTTTGAATATTGCTGGGGTGGGACTTAACTTTATTCTGGAGTTACGGCTAGTAAATTTTTGCTCTTTTCATCCATTTAGTATACTACTGCTTTGCCGTAAATTAGTTCGTTATTTGTATATATTAGGTCCCATAATGACTTGTGCTAGTTTGTCTCTTGCAGTAGCATCTCTCCTCCTCTCTAGGGTGTGACTTAAGTTTATTCTGGAGTTACGGCTAGTTTGTTTGGTAGAGTTTGTTGCTATGGTCTGCTAGCGTTTGAACTTCCCGCCTCCTCGCTTGTGGCCTACCTCCCTCTCGTGACATTCCGTTTTCCCGTTTCGTCGGGCGCCGTCCGCCCGACGTTTCCGCCTCGTCCGTACCGTTTTACCTTTTCGTCGCGCGCCGTCAGCCCGACGTCCTCGTCTCGTCCGTACCGTTTTCCCGTTTCGTCGCGCGCCGTCCGCCCGACGTTTCCGCCCGATGTACCGTTTTCCCGTTTCTCGTTTTTCCGCTCCGACCGTCTCGTTACCGGTTTCCTCGTGCGTCGCTTGTTCCGCGTTTCCGTCCCGTCCGTTGCGTCGCGCGTTGCTCGCTCGACTTCCCGTCCGTAACGTCTCCGTTTTGTCGCGCGTTGCCCGCTCGACTTCCCTTGTGTCTTTTGTCTTCCCTCCGCGCTGAGTGCATAGCATTATGCGCTCCACTTCTGTTTTTGTCGGGCACTGTGGGCTCGACGACCTTTTCTGTTCTTTGGGCGGTTTGTTTTACAGACTGTCTACAGTGTGCTGTGTTTGGTGCATTTTGCGTTGAGTTTGTTTTGCGTGGATTTGGTTTGTTTGGAGTGTGCTTATAATAGATAACCGCTTGCAGTGGTAGTTTTGCTGGTCATTGGAAATAATAACATCGTGATGTCGAAAAGTCTTGATAAAAAAGTTAAAAAACTGTACGCGGCCAGGTCAAAGCATGAAGCTGAATTGCATGCTACACATGATGACATCCTTCATAGTATAAATAGTCAAAGTAGGCGAGTGAAAGTTGAACGCCTAGTAACAAAGTGCAACGAAGCATTTATGACTGTTGTAGACAAAAATGAGGACCTGATTGCATTTGCTGGAAAAACAGAGGATCCAAGTGCTCTTGTTCCTTCATTAGAGTCTTACTTGGAGGCAATGACAACTAAGAACGACAACATACTCACTTCAGCACGAAACTACATCAACTCTGCTGATGATAAAGTGAGTGAGTTACAGGAACCAAGGTTTTCCATTCGTTCTAGACTTCCCTCAATTGTGACATCGTCAAAAACATCCAGTCAGCGTAAACATGATTATGTAATTGCTAAGATGAAGCGTGAAGAAATTGAAAAACAGAATGAGGCAGCCATTCGCCTTGCTAAACAGAAAAAGCAAATGGAAATAGATGAGTTGGAGGAAAACAACAGGAAACGGTTGGCAGAGGCAACTCTGCAAGAATTTGAATTGCTGGACGCCGTTTCTAAAGGTAGCCAATCTGAAACAACTGCAAGTGCTAGGAGCTCGATGAGAAGTGAAAAGGCTGTTCAGGATTGGATCAACACCTCACTTGCTTTAAGTTTTAATAACAACGAGAAAAACTGGTGAACCAGAGTTTACGAAAGACCCTCCAGAATGCGCTAGCCTCAATAACGCCGAAGCAGTGGAAGATCACAACACTGACATTTCAAGGCATTCGATTCCAAAAAATTGTCGAGGCAATTATTTTTTAAGCATTGAGACCTTGCAGCAACTTGACCCCTATTATACTCCACCTGAAAATTTTTTGGCTGCTGCTAACACACAGGCGTTGTACCAGGCGCACCTAAGGGCGCGAATAGATCAAACAGGCCAACAAGGCATGGCACTTCCGAGCGTAACCAACCAAGTAACCGCGGATAGTCACCCGCCTTCTGTACACGCCCCAGGGGCTTCTTCACCACCCATTCAACAGCCCATTCCACCACAGCCGTTCGCACCGCAAGTAAATCAAAATAATGCTTCCGAGTTAATTCCCAACGCACAACTTCAATTCTTAAGGAGACCTGAAACATCAAGTCTGCCTAAGAATGATTCGGCCCCGCGTATATTCACCCGACAACAAATTAATTTTGTCCCTCGAGACCCAAACGCCACCCTTCCTCCTTTTCCGTCAACAAATCATCCAGCCCCCGCAATAAACGTTCCCTCGCACCCAAGCGCCCCACCAAGTCCAAACACTCAACATCACAACTCCGAACCCGCTCATCCTAACGACCGTCCCATTCCGAACCCAGTCTTCGCACCTAACATCACTGCTCCCATCCCACACGCCCCTTTGATTAATCAGCCTCTCGTCAAAGAAACTTTTCAAAATAATAATAACCGAGTAGACAAAGTTGTACGTTCTGTTGTTCCGCCTGTCCCAAATATGCTCACTATCCCTCTTGGCCAAAACTTTGTGCCAAATATGAGTCATTGTCGGTTTCCACAGCACAGACCGTCAATAGTCAACCAAGACACAACCGCCCTGAATAGTCTGCCTCCAAATATACACAACCATATCGCACCCTCAAGCACTAATATTCCACAACGAATATATTCGAATTCACCCCCTTTTGATTGATATGCAACCACCATCAGGTGCACAGCAGGAAAACCAAATCGCGACTACTAGTAATGTTGTACCTGGTCTAGCCACTCCTGTTTTTCAGCCAGCATGCGCTTATTTTGGGCCCACACCGTTGAGTTGGAGTGGTCCGCAGGTGTTTGCACCTGCCCCTCCGATACTGGACAATGCGTCATTGATTAGGGAGTTGGCTGACGCAATAAACAGCAAGAAAAATGACCCCTTGCCAGAATGGAAACTTGCTCAGTATAATGGCGATCCATTACAATGGCACGAGTGGTATGGTCAATTCAAAAGCGCGATTGACTCGCAAACGCTCACTGATGACGTTAAATTGACATACCTTAAGACACTCGTCACTGGTAAAGCAAAGATTGCAATCGCCGAGTTTGCTTACTGTGGTTTAATGTACAAGGATTCACTAAGGACTTTGGAACGTAAATTTGGCCAGCCACAGGCAGTCGTAAGTGCACACTTGGACAAAATAAGCAACTTTCCGCCTCTTAAAATGCACAATAGTGATAACATCATTAACTATTCTGCAGCCATATCCAGCCTCGTTGGGGTTTTCAAGTCACTGTCTTATGATGCTGACTTGAAGAGCGCTTCACTACTTAACCAAGCAGTACAGAAGTTACAACCAAACATGAAAGAGTCATGGTCGCTCTTTACGGTTAAGAAGCACTGGGTTAAGCCTACACTCCTTGACTTTAACGATTGGCTTAAAGAAAAGGCTGAGGCCCATGATCTTATGAAACAAAGTGCAACCAAGGCCAAACCCGAAGAGAACAGCACTTCAGTAACAAAGACCAAAACAGCCTCAAAAGTGTTTGCATCAAATTCACAACAAAGGGAAACAAAGAAGCAAATGCCATCTTCTTCCATAAACACTTACTCTCGCTGCATTGTATGCAAAGGTAACCACCGGCTATGGGAGTGTCGAGTTTTCAAGGAAAAGACTCCAACCCAGAGAGCTAAGTTGGTGGCGGATAATAAACTTTGCTTTTCAAGCTTACGGGACAAGCACACATTCCGCCAGTGCCCTCAACCGAGAAAGTGCCGAGCAGAGGGGTGTAATAGTTCGCATAACTCACTATTGCATGGAGCAGATAGGGTTTTCCCAACAAAACAGTTAACAAATCCCAATACTATCCAGTCTTCTGGCAACACAGGTCAAACTAAAGCAACTACTAGTCAACAGCCGTCTTATAAGACCACAACAATGTCATCTGTTACTGATGTTAAGGGGCTCCTTCAGGTAACGGAATTGCAGTTGGTCAGTTCGTCCGGTTTAGATACCAAGGCTTTAGTATTGTGTGATACCGCCTGCAGTAACTCTTGGGTGGCCGGTAGTCTCGCAAATAGACTCGGTTAGCACGGTAAAGCACTGAAGCTAACTGTCAAGGGTATTAATACAAAAGAAGTAGTTGACACTAGGGTTGTTGAAGTTACTGTGAAACCAAGAGAACATCAAGATTTCGAACAATTTACCATCAACCCTTTCGTTAAGGAGAGTCTGAAAGTCGGCTCAGATATAATTAATGTACAGGCCTTGCAAGAGACTTACCCTTACTTAGCAGTCCTTGATCCCGTGACATATTCCTATAAAAACATTGAGATGATACTCGGACAAGATGTCTATCACGCCATCCGCCCGTTAGAAAACTTCTCTGCCGATGAGAAGCGTTCACCCGTTGCCGTACGCTTACCCATAGGTTGGGTCTTAAGCGGTCCGTTACCATCAAGTTCGTGTTTAACCTCAACGTGCTTTAAAGTGATCATCGAACAGGACAATGAGTTAGCAAGTCAAGTAAAATCATGGTACGACATTGAATCATTCGGAGCAAACAAGCAGATCGACTCAAGATCTGCAGCAGACGCAAAGGCTCACGAGATCCTTGAGAGTACCACCATACACAATGGCCTGAGGTACGATGTCGGAATGCGGTGGGCAGCAGACAACATCCAGCTCCCAAATAATTACTTCTCCTCCCTTGTGCAACTAAAATCGCTCGAAAAACGTTTGGCCAAGGATGAAGACCTCAGAGAGAAGTATACTAGTACCATCAAGGAAGACCTAAATAAGGGGTATGTAATTGAGGTTCCGGACGCTCACAAGGTTGAGAGCCGGTCCGATAAAGAGTGGTACCTACCCCACCATCCGGTTTTAAACCCAAACAATCCAGGTAAGGTGCGTAGGGTGCTCAATGGAGCAGCAAAATTTCATGGAGCCTCACTGAATAAATCTTTGCTCACAGGCCCTGATCTGCTCCAAAACCTTATTTACGTACTTCTTCGCTTCCGACAACATCCATATGCCGTCTCTGCCGACATCGAGGGAATGTTTCTACAGGTTGGTGTATTACCATCAGATCAACCATCACTTCGCTTTCTGTGGCGGGAGGACCCCACAACTAACGTTGTAGTGTATCAATATACGCGCCACATATTCAGGGCTAAAAATTCGCCTACATGCGCCAACTATGCACTGCAACGCACTGCGAGAGACAATTTCAAGCTTTACCCCGAAGCTGCAAAAGCCGTCCTTGAAAACTTTTACATGGACGATTACCTTGACTCAGTGGAGTCTCCTGAGAAAGCCATCAATAGATCGAAGGAATTGGTACATCTTCTCCATCTCGGTGGGTTCAAGCTTACAAAGTTTGTAAGCAATGTGCCAGATCTAGCTGATCGAATTGATGGTTCTCCTCAATCTACTTAGCCCAAGGTTATTGTATCATGTCAAGAGGATTCATCGCACGTGCTTGGGCTAAAATGGGACCACACTAAGGACGATTTAGTTCTGAGTCGGGGTACAAGCTGCACAATCACCAAGTTCCTCACGCAACGCTTGGTCCTAAGTCTTGTCTCGAAAGTCTTTGACCCCATTGGTCTTGTCGCACCGTTTACCGTCGGTGCGCGACTGCTCTTAAAAGACATCTGGCGTGTCACAGGTCAACAATGGAATGACGAGCTCCCACAGGACGTCGTTCAAACATTTTTGGTTTGGAGTGCGGACTTACCAAAGCTTGAAAACATCAAAATTTCCCGAAGTTACTTTAGTGGACCCTTTGATAATATAGAGTTGCATATGTTCGGTGACAGTTCCCAGGATATTTTCAGTGCGGTCGCATTCTTGCGAGCCCGAGTAAAAACACCTACGGGCCATGAAAAAACAGAGCTTGCGTTTGTTTTGGGGAAAGCGCGCGTGGCGCCAATGAATGTAATGACTGTCCCAAAACTCGAACTATAAGCAGCTCTACTTGCCGCTCGACTGAAAAGGGAAATTACACAAGCACTTACCGTAACTATTAACCAAGTATTCATGTGGACAGACAGCACGACTATTCTTCAGTGGATAAACTCTAACGAAAAGCAATCAATCTTTGTGCAAACCACGTTTGTGAAATTTTGGAGTATACCAGCGTTTACCAATGGAACCACGTCGCAACTAAGGATAATCCAGCTGACGCTGGCACGCGTAGAATGTCCGCTGAGGTTTTGCAACTAAGCAGTTGGGTCAATGGTCCACATTTCTTAACCAACTCAAGTTTCCCTTTCGTGCCGAAAAAAGACGTCATCAATAACGTCAAACTTGGCGTCAACCAAGCAGTCATTAAAGAAGACACTGTTTCTCTCGCTACATCTGTTAAAAAACAGCCAACTCCCGTTCCGTCGTTATTCCCATTTGATAAGTTTAGTTCTTATCAAAAGTACTTGCGCATTGCCGCATACGTTCTCCGGTTTTTGCCGAAACATGCCGGCTACCGTAACCCCGATGGTAGCATTACTGACCCTACCGAGCTTGACGAAGCCGAGCGTCATCTACAGTATTTGGTGTAAGGAGAGTCTTTTGAAGCCGAAAGAAAAGATCTTCTTGACAATAAATTCGTTAAACGGAGTAGCCGAATTGCTCCACATTCACCGTTTATTAGTCCAAATGGGCTAATCCGTTCATCAGGCCGCATCAAGCGGTTAATTGAAGTTGGGTTTAACGTAAAGTACCCAATCATCTTAGATGCACGTCATCCGTTTGTAAAACTGTTCCTTGAACACACGCACGTAAAGCATTATCATCAGGGCGTTGAATACCTAAGATCAATTGTGCAGGAACACTACACAGTACTGAAACTAAGATCATCCTTGCGTTCCATCAAAGCACACTGCCTGAGATGCCGAGAATTCCAAGCTGTAACTATGCAACCAATCATGTCTGACTTACCTAAGGAGAGACTTGCTTACCAGGCTCCTCCCTTCACGAACACTGGCGTTGACTACTTTGGGCCATTCTATGTTACTGTCCGCCGTACTACTGAGAAAAGGTGGGGCTTCCTCTTCACCTGTCTCACTACTCGCGCTGTCCATGTCGAGATAGTTACATCCATGGACACCAGTTCGCGTGTTATGGGAGTTGAGCGGTTTGTGTCACGTAGCCATGGGTACACCTGCCATGATTTGGTCGGACAATGGCACTAACTTTATTGGAGCGGAGAAAGTATTGAAAAGTGGAACGTTGTCAACATTGCAGCTGAGCTCGCTCACGAAGGTATTAAGTGAAGGTTCAATCCACCCAGCGCACCACATCAAGGTGGTATCTGGGAGAGGTTGGTACCCAGCTTCAAACGCGTGTTGTATACTATTCTTGGCACGCGTCGCCTCACGGATGAGGTACTGCATACTACCTTTTGTCTCGTGGAGAATGCTCTCAATTCGCGTCCTTCAGCACCCGTAAGCGCCGACCCGTGCGATTTGAACGCTTTAACGCCCAACCACTTTCTTTTAGG
Source organism: Convolutriloba macropyga (assembly GCF_964194025.1). Taxonomy (NCBI): domain Eukaryota; kingdom Metazoa; phylum Xenacoelomorpha; order Acoela; family Convolutidae; genus Convolutriloba; species Convolutriloba macropyga. The sequence continues at coordinate 31,747,107 of NC_134468.1, read as the reverse complement.
AGATTACTCTACCGGTATTCCGTCTGTTGTCGGCAATAATGAGCTTGACCATCGTAAACGTTACGCCCGTGCGCAGTCGTACGCTAATGCGATCTGGTCCCGTTGGATCAGAGAGTACGTACCGATGCTGAACCGACGCTCTAAGTGGCAGACGTCTGCCGAGCAACACCTTAAGACCGGTGACTTGGTTTGGATAGTTGAAGAAACCAACCCTAGAGGTTACTACCCAACCGCTCGGATTGTGGAACTCCGTTACGGCTCCTATAGCGTTGCGCGCTCCGCCGTTTTACGTACGTCGACCGGTTCACTCGTCCGCCCGCTTGTAAAACTTGTACCAGTTTTCCCAACATCTTCCGGGCCGGAGGATGTTACGCAGTAAATGAATGAATAATTTTAGCCAATCAGAATCGAGTATCTCTAAATAACAAATTGGCATACAAATCGTTCCAAATAAGATTAAAATACGTTCTAAAATACGTAAAAAGTTTCGCAAAAGTTCATTTAACCTAATTTTAGGTAAATATAACCACTATATGTATCGATTAAGCTGGTTTTCGGCTTAATATTTTTAGGTTTTCTAGACAATTGTCGATTGAATACGAACTGATTTTGACGTCAATGACATCAGACGAAAAAACCTGTTAAATGAACAACAAAAAATCTTGCCGTCTAAGTTCCACTTGTTGCTATGATCATCGTTAATGCTAATACGTTACTTGATATGGCTTACTGTCGCTTATTATAGCGAATTGAATCTTCGAAAGAGTGGTTTTCACCTTTAATAAAACGCACTGTTTTAATTTTAATTCAACAATTTTACCTGATTAAAAAAGTATCTCAATTGGCTAAAAAATTAGCCAACAAAAATACCTAATTTAAATCCCGGAAAAAAATTCCAGAGCTCTCTCTCTCTCTCTCTCTCTCTCTCTGAAAAAATACCCTGGAAAAACCTGAAACCACAGATGCGACCAAAAAATTTATTTTAGGTCAATGCAGAAAAACTAAGTCGAAAAAAATTATGAAGCAAGAAAAAGGAAAAAATAATGAATGTTTATTATAAAAAGCACCATGACGACGAAGAAAAGGTCCTTAGTAAAAAGTTGAAAATTTGTCTGTTTTTTTTCAGTTTTCTCAACAGAAAAGAGTTCTGCACCAACAAAATTGCAAACAGCAGGTTATTTACCCCATGAGTAATAAGCGTCCTCTCAAATCCCATTTAAAGCAGTAGAACAAAACAATAGGCAAGAATTGACGAATGTCGTCAAAATAGCGTAAAATTTTTCATATTTGCATAAAACTCCTATTAATTACCAGAACCCTTCAAACCACTATAAAGGCAAGCCGAAAAACAATACAATATCATATCGAAACAGCTTATTCAAAAACAAAAAAGCTGTTATAAACGCCGCACATGAACACAAATTTCACTTAATTACAGAAATGTTTATCAAACCTATTTTTTGCAATCTCGAAAACAGTGCCATGAACAGAAAACCCACTCTTGTTTTGCTTCACTGTTCAATTTGTTGATCACCCAGACAAGTCAAATTTACTTTCAGATTCAAATTTTGGTACAATAAAATTGAATTAAAATAAATCCGGAAGGAAGGATTCCGGAAAACAGTCGCAGACGTCTCTGCCAAATCGCCAGCAGTCTCTCAGGAACCCGTTTTTGATGGTAGCAGCCATTAAAGAAAAGAAAATGACAAAGTTAATTGAAATAGTAAACAGGAGCTGAAAATCAAAATGACCCAAAAAAATAGCCCATCGAGTCAATTTAATTGCTCACAATAGTTTGATCAAGCCACGATACGCACACAAACGTGGCTGTAATAATTTTTCATTTTTTTTGTCAAATTTCAATGTAACAATTTGCTTGTTTACAACAAAACTGCAATTGAATGCTAATAGAAGCTCCCTACGAGCATTAGGCTTAATATATATATATATATATAAGTTACATGCAAAATCAAAATCCCTCGTACGAAAAAATTTTCACGCCTACATTTCTCGCTGTTTCAAAAAACGGATTGGGCAAAATAACCACTGTTGTCCACTCTTCCAATTTACTCACCGAAAAAAAAACCTTTTCAAACTTTAATCACTCCCTGAACTTCTGGTTTTATTGATCGCACAATTATCAAACATAGCTGCAGATTGCCAGAAAATAGCCGCAATAGATTCGTAGATCGGCAGTCTAAGAAAAACAGTGAAAAAAAGACAGACCAAAAAAATTCGTCTTTTCGTTGAAGGCTGATCTGTTATATTTTGATTAAAAATCTTTATAACTTATTGCTGCTTCTATTAGCTGATCTCAAATAACCTTCATTTAGAGTGACACACACCCATTTGACCTTATCTCTTTGAATTAAAGTAAATAACATAGCCGGCAGATTGCCGGAATAGCTGCGAAAGAATAGACCTGCGTGCCATATAATAGAGATAGAAACAGATACCGAACTAAATTGAAAAAAAAATCGACCCCGCTCAAAAAACTAGGTAACAAAACATTCAGCGATAAATTAATAAAGCTTGTTGAAATTCATTGCGCAGAAGCCTTTTATTAGGGACCTTTACTGCACATATGAGTTCCTTTGACCTTAAACAAATTCAAATTACACTTAAGTTTTTAAAGTGCTAAAGTCATTTTATTGAGTGAGGTAAGTCACGTATGATCAAAATTTAATCACGCAAATAACCTTAAAACTTTTGCTAAAGTGAGTGAGAAATGACGTCACGCGCGCAAATGCCGTTAGTGAGAGGAAGAAGTCATTCAGAAAATTTGACTTTTTCAGCTTTGCTGTGTGAACAAATGTAAAACGAAAAAAGAGCGTCAGACGACGAAACAAAAAAAAAACCAAGAGCACCGCAATATAGCTACGCTCAGCTTACAGCTTCGCAGCTATAAAAAGTCAATTTCAAAGTGAGGAAGTCATTTTTGAGAGTGAGGTAAGTCAAGTGTGACCAAAAATTTTATCACGCGCATGAACAAAAAAACTCGCTCCACTAAGAGCGAAAAATGACGTCACACATGCAATTCAGTTGCAATTGCATGAACGAATGAACAAAAAGTGGCTGTGACGTCATATGGTCGTAACAAAAATCATGACGACGAAATAAAAAACCAAGAGAAGGCCAATAATAGCCCCAGCTATCGCTGTGCGGCTATTAAAAAGCATTACGCCTCTTCGAGTCGTAATGCCTTCAGCTTCTCAAATACTCCTCTTCGTCGTAAAAAGACAGCGCACCAATAGAATTCAAAATCTTTGAACTGTAAAAAAGAACAAATCAGGAGCACAATAGCCGGCTGAGATGCAGGCAGCTATTAATAAGAAAAAGGAGCACCTAAATTATAGCCTTTGAGAGGCTGACGGCGGGTATAAATCAGTATACATTTTTTCACTTTAGGATTTTGCAAGGTGGTAAAACTCAGACACGGAAATAATTTAATTATTGAATAAAAATGGTTTGGATAAAATCAGCAGTAGATTTATTATCATCAGTAGAAAAATCAAATAAGTTTTATACATGCTTAGTTTCACAATCAAATGTCATGTTTGTTGATCAATTACTCAGCTTGGTTTGCCTTCAGCTTACTCACTTCCTCTTCGGCTGCCTTCAGCTGAGATTTGGAAGTTTCCAGCTGAAAGTTCAGCTTGGACAATTCGTCGTCTTTAGTTTTGATCACATCTTGAGCTGTTTTCAGCTCCGCTTTCAGAGATGCCACTTGCGCTTCTAGTTTACTCTTCTGAGCCTGAAAAGAGAAACAAAATTAATAGAATAGGACAATGGATAGCATCCTTGAGCTATAAATACTCACTTGCTCTCCTGGTTGAACCATAATCTCAGGGCCTGTTTTAAACTCCCATGAACAATTTCATCAATTTTTAAACTTTTTAAAAGTTTAATGGGACTGATGAACTCGCCAAAATCTTCCGACCAATTCTTTACATGCACTTTTATCATAATGACTTTATTTCTTCGAAAATCAAAGTAGTCATTTAAAAAGGGGTAAAAATAGCACGGTAGGTCCCACTCTCTCTATTGAATAAGGCTTTTGTATTTATTTATACAAAATCCATGGAATAAATTTAAATTGTTTACCTGGAGCTCTGAGTTGTCGTCTGAGCCACCGGTAGACACAAATGCCTCCGGTGCATCTCGACTGGTTTCACGTGGGATGTCCTGAATGGGCACCAGAGCAGGCCCACTCTTCTTCCCACCCTTCCACTCCTCAGCTGACATGGCTGGGTCCACACCCACAGTCGGGGGATACAGATCTTCTTGGAAACCCTCGGCCTGCAATCAAACTTAAATCACGCCAAGTTCAAGGTAACTGTCAGAATACAACTAAGCTAGTGACTTGTCGCGATTTGTTCAGATTGTGAGACATCAGAAATATAGAAATGAAAAGATGTGCAACCCTTCACCGACATGGGACTCTAAATAACTAAAGTAAATCGGTGAACAATGGTGCAAATCATCTAAGGTATGGGTAATGCAGAGCAAGTATTCTACGATTTCACTCTTATCGCAAATAACCTCAACTTACTCGTCTAGGGACGTAAAATGATACTGGTTCGACCATATGAGTCGAGTTCAGTAGCTTGTAGCACCTCATGATTTCGCATTCCATGAAGTCGAGACCTCTCTTGGGCATAAAACACATGGACTTCTGGGATGTGTGGGAGTTGTACATGAAAAGGTCGTACAGCTTCACCTCTCCAGCGGCCCCGTCCTCGGGAGCCACAATCTCAAAGTATCGGATTGTCACCTCACCCTGAAATGAAAAGACATCAAGGAACATTACTTCGGCAAGAATAATCCACGTATTTTAGGCTAAGATTCTTTATTGTGCTCAAAAATTTTCTTAAATTAAAAAAAGTATTTCTGTTCAAACACTGAGAAATTAACACATATACGATATCGGAATAAAAGGCCGTAATTTCAGATTTTACCAATTGTTGCTTTGATTCAAAAAAAGCAAAGTAAGCAAAAATCAAGTTTTAATCCATTTAAAAGCGTTTCAAAAACTTTTTCACTGCCCAATTTGTACAACTTTCTTTAACGAGTAGGTAATAAACGACAAATTAGACTAGATCTATAAACGTAATCCACTAACACCAGGCGAATTACTCTCAAACGACCGGCAAGCGGTTAACTTTGTTTGTAGGTAGCCACGGTTTAGTGAGGCTAACTTTAGCTTAATTGAAGGGGCGTGCTGTGAGCGCAGCGGGGGGGCTGATGTGGGGGGGGGGGGGCAACGGTGGGAAGACGGTTTTGTCTGTACGGGGACCTTACGGCCTAAACGATGTTCAGGGCTGGGGATGGGGGGGTTAGAGGGGCTGTTGTTGGGGACATAAGTATAAGTCCCCAAAACAGTTTCTGTGAATCGCATACTTGGAGACTAGTGAGCTTGAAAGGCTCTAAGAGCACTTAATGCCCGCTGGGCGCTACCTTTAATTAAACAACATAGCCGGCAGACTGCCGGAAAATAGCCAGTCCTTTAATAGACCACCAGACTTTTTCGTTAGAGTTAGATTGATCACCAGTCCTTTAATAGACCACTGGAATTTTTGGTTAGATTCGGACTGTCACTTTTATGAGACACATACGCTCTATAAGGAAAAAGCACCAATAGAGCATTTTCAAAATTAATATTCGAAATCAAAAACTCACTCTAATACTCAAGAATTAGGGCATATACATTTGGCACTACCTAGATGCACACTATTGAATTTTAACTAGTAAATGTTCATAAAACTTAGAGTTCATTTAGCGAGTTCAGAACTCATTTTTTTAGTGAGGTAAGTCACGCAAATGACCTAAAAGCAGAACAAATGACGTCACACACACAAATTTTAACTGCAAAACAGTAAAATCACTGAAATTGAAAAAGTCAATTCCAAGAAGTTAGGTCTCATGAATCATCGATGGAGACGACGAATAAAAAAACATAGCAGGACAAGTCCTGGCGAACAATTCAAAGAACTTTCATTAACTAAACAAATAACTAGACCTAGAACGGAAAGAATTGCAAAAACCATCTTAAAAAATCAGATCAAAAATTTTAAAAAATACAGAAAATCAATGCACAAATACCAAATGTGACCAAAAAATCCTTAGCGAGAAACAAAAATTTTGTTCCAACAAAAACTAGGCCTAGATTGAACAATGAATTGGGAAAAAACCATTTAGAAAATCCGATCCAAAAAATCGAAAAAAGCAGTAATTATAACCAACTAACGCCGGGCGAATTGCTCTCAAACAACAGGCGAGCGGTTGGCTTCGTCAGTACCTCGCCACTGTTTAGTGAAGATAGCTTTAGCTTGATTGAAGGGGCGCGAGGATAGGGTAATAGACGATGATATCACGCCACATTACAGCCGCTGAAGTACGGCATCAAAAGATTTAAGGAGAGAGTGTGAGCGCGAGATCAAACGTGAACGAGAAACAGAAGGAAAGAGTGAGCTAGGAATATTTTTAATGATGAGATTCGACTCTGAAACTTCTAGTTTATTAGCCTTGTTAGTAATTAAATCATAGAAAATTGAGTGCAAAGTTTCCACATTTAACAGTGAAGAAAATGTCGAAGAACATTTTGTCTCTTGATTTTTACCATGTAACCCATCTGCAAGACTTGAAAAGGTTCGTTGGCCAGTAATGATCGTTAAACTACGAAAAGAAAAATATTCAAAAATTTTAAAAACAATTGCAAATTTTGAAAAATCTTGTTATAATTCCTGATATTGATAACTTCAGAACCATTTCATTGTATCAAGAGATTATCCAGTATACCTATTTCAAGCCTTAAAAAGTTTCGCTGGCTCAGAAAGATCCAAAGAACTTGTAACATACTTTTTCAAAAAATTTTAAAAAATTAAATTTTATCAAAAAATTGCAAAAACTCGAGTCGTTAAAATATAACCATTCTGATAACCATTCCATTAACACTAGAAACCATTCAGAAGCTCACTATCAAACCCCAGAGGAGGTTTCTGGGCCCCTGGTGCACAAAAAAACCAAAAAAAATAAAATTGAAAATTATGAAAAAATTTTTGTTTAAAAGCAATTTTAAACAAGCAATTCTTTTTAAAAAAATTGCTTGTATTCGTGATACTAAAATCTTGAAAACATTCCATTACATCTAGAAAATATGCAGTAACCTATTATCAGGCACTATAGGTGTGTTGGCTCTTGAGGCTTGAGAAACCTAAAAAAAATGAAACAATTTCAATAAACTTAAAAATTGCACAAAAAATATTTAAAGAAATACTAAAATTCATGATGTTTAAATCTTGAAAAAATTCCTATACATCTAGAAACTATACAGTAACCTATTATCAAACCCTACAGGAGGTTCCTTGGCCCTTGAGGCTAGATAAAACTAAAAAATGACAAAAATTTTAAACCCGGAATGACAGGCGAGGTGTTGGCTTTGGGTGTAGCTAGCTTAAGTATAGGAGAACAGCCTCAGAACGTGAGGAAAAAAGTGGTTTAAAATCACCATATGCCTCCTCAAGCGCTCCTCGACAAATTCGTGTACCCATGCTTAGTAGAGCTCTAAGAGAGCACCACGCTTTTTTCGACGAAAAAAATTACTCAGGCGAGTGAAAGAACAGCCGGGAAGAAAACGATCGAGCAAATATTGAGCATTAAAAAGATACACCCGTGTACAATAATAATGGTTTCAAACAACATTCATGAGCAACTAATAATTATCTGTTCCTCAGCAAGAAAAAGTTTATCATCAGGCTACAAGTTGCTTTCGAGGTAGAAACTCTAGCCGGTTACTCAAGCAGCAAAATGCGATTTGTAAACTGATACCGAAACATTCATTCTACGGTGGTCAACTTACTCTAGCAGCAACATAGACTACACTGCTGTCAGCATCGAAGAAGGGAAACAGACACCCTGACCCCTCTCCACATGCGTGTGTTATGACACAGGTGTCTAGAGAGTCCATCTGCCAGAACTTCATCTCGGGACTGTTCAGGCCAGAGAAACCAGTTGTTACTATTAAGTTAGTCTTCCCAAGTGTCGCCATTTTGGTGGCACGTTTCAGCTGATGAGCGGTACCCGAAGCCTAAATACCGGCTACTTAATTTCTTTAATTCTGCACATTATATCGGAACTGAAAATAGTAGAATAGCGCTATAAATTGATTCTAGCAATGAAAGTAGGCTACGGATGTGTTTGCATTTCTTAGATTGACGGTTAACTCCTCGAACTTTTTTAAAGCCAAATTGAGGAAAAAGTAACAAACTATCTCAAGAGCACACTTTACATTTCTAAGTTGTCTCTATTTTGTTCTAAACCGGAACAGTGACCAAAGATCAAATTTGCGCTTTCGGATCAAACCTTAGCAATCAATTCTCCGGTTCTAGCATTGAAGCTCCTTAGTATCTGCTCCTTGCCCAGGGTGAATATCCTCTCCCCCTCGTAGTCCCAATTCACTTGGAACACGAAATCCCCATGTGGTTCTGTCTTGCTTACCACCACATCTTTCTCAGTCGCAGCGCCAATGTCCAACACAGCCGCCTAAAACATCGGTCCCACTTAATTAAAAGGCCTCTCAGCTGAGGTATATGAAACTTGTTTTGTTTTACCAATTGCTGAGATGTCATAACAAGCTGTCAAACATTTGTATAACTTATGTGTCGTTTCTAACAGCTGCACTCAAATCACCGTCAATTAGACGCAGTTGAAATCGAATCTCCAAAGTAAGCAAAAATCAATTTGAGATTTAAAAGAAGTCAATTTTGAAAGAAGTCAGTCACGTGTGACCAAAAACTTTATCGCGATTGGAAAAAAAATCTCCACTAAGAATGAAAAAGGATGCCACGCACGCAATTCAGTCAAATTGAATGAATAATGAACGAAAAGCAGATTTTCGGCGAGCATGACGTACTAAGATTGTTATAAAACCTTGACGAAATAAAAAACAACAGGACAAGTCCTGTCGTACAATTCAAAGAACTTTCATTGAGCAAACATAATACTAAACCTAGAACGAACTGGGTGAATTGGAAAACCATTTCTAAAAAAAAATCAGCTAACAAACAATTTAAAAAACAAACAGAAAATCAATGTCAAAATGCCGCATGTGAACAAAAACTCAATCGCGAGAAAGCGAATTTTTGTTCAAACACCGTTTTCTCACTCTACCTTAAAATTACAGAGAAAAAAAATTTCACGCCACAAAACCACTCGCTCTTTCGCTCCACTTCCTGTTTCGGCGTAACCAAAATCACTACTCAAATTTGACTTCAAAAATCATTAAAATGTGTGAACAGATCTTTTAAGACAGCGCCCCAATACAATCCAAATTCTTTGAATTGTAAAAAAAAACAGCAGAACAACCTGACCCCAAAGTCAAAAAATTTTCTTTGACTAAACAAAAAACTAGACCTAGAGCGGACAATGAATGTTTTGGGAAAAAACGTAAATAATCCAATTAAAAAAACCCTAAGAAACAGTAAAAATCAGTCAAATTGTCGTTGCACTTCCAACTCAGGGTCAAATTTTTCCCTCCTGTCTCTGCGTTCTGAGTAACCAAAATCACTACTCCAAATTGACTTTAAAACTTATCAAAATTTGTCACCAGATCTCAAAAAAGACAGCGCCTTGATAGAATTCAATTTCTTTGGATTGTAAACAAAAACAATTCAAGATATTGTTTGAAGTACAATTCAACCATTTTCATTGACCAAACAAACAAACCTAACCGACTAACGTCGGGCGAATAACTCTCAAACGAACGGTTGGCTTCGTCAGTGGCTAGCCACGGTATAGTGGGGCTTGCTTTAGCTTAATTGAAGGGGCGTAAGGTAAGCGCAGCGAGGGAGGGGGTGCACCGGGGCTGATGGGGGGGGCAACAGTGGGGGGGGGCACGGTGGGAGGGCGGTTTCTGGCTCTACTGCTCTTACGGCCTGAACGATTTGCAGGGGTGTGGGGGGGGGGGGCTGATGTGGAGGGGGGTCAACCTGTAAGAAACGCCCTTCACACCATAAGTCTCCAGAACAATTTCTGTGAATCGCATACTTGGAGACTACTGGGCTGAACGGCTCTAAGAGCACTTGATGCCCGCTTGGCGCTACCTATGTATCCCGTTTTTTGAGGACAATTAATTGTTTGAGAGCAAGTAATTAGACATAGCAATGACTAAGATTCACAAAGCCAGTTAGAAAAAAGCACTAAAAACTCAAAAAACAAATGTCAAATCGCCGCACGAGAAGAAAATATCAGAAGCACCAAAGCAAACTTTTATTCAAACAGTGTTTTCTCATTATCAAGTCGAAAATCATGACTTCAAAAACAAAATTGTGCAATTTATTGATTTTAAATGACCACTAGAAAGTTATCGTTCACTAAACGACCACCGACTGATAGAAAATCAACAACAGTACATCCCAAGAAATCGTGGAGGGAAAGTAAAATGAGTGAAAGAATACAAAACCTCCGCAATTCTTGCTAACATTACGTGAAGAATTACTGGATGTAAAGAATGAACTAAAAAACGACTGAGAAACTCCTAACCAAAAGTCTTCATTAAATTACAGCATCATCTTTAACAAACATGACTCAAAATTAATATCAATCAGAGCCAAAGATCACCAGAAACCAATGCAAAAAAGCGTAAAATAAGACAAAGTCGCAAAAATATCTCAAAAGTAAGAACAAAACAATCGGTATTTTTTTCACCGCTATTCGATTTTTTCATGAAGACTATTTTTTCAAAATTCACTTATGCTCGGTTTTAATTTTCTCGCTCAGTTATCAAAAAATATATCGCAAGGAGACGTCCGGATACGAATCGTCTTCACCAAAATACTAGCCTTCCAGATAACTAAAATCTACTAACAGAACAAAAGAGAGCAAAGAAGACAACAATCTTAGCCATTAAAAAAACAATGGCCAAAAAGTTAACCGAAAAGTAGGACATTTCGGTTAAGAGTACACATATAGACGAAAAACGTTGTTTCTGGATTTGAGGTTTAAAAATTGGTCAAATAGTAATAAGCACGCCGTAATAGGGCCACAAACATATCATCGTTTCAAAACTAGAAAAAGCAGGAAAATAAAAAATTTGCGAAGTTGATAGAAAACAAACTCTACCAAAAATTATCATTCAATGCATATTGGAAAACTATCAGGAGCGTTAGGATGCAATTCGCATAACAATAAATGCAATAAACCAAAGCAATGGTTAAAACAACGCCGATATTGCCCAACAATCAGTAAAATAATCTAAAAAACACCCATTTAGCGTAAATCTCCCTCTATCAAGAACATTAAAAAAACTCGAATGTTAGAACTTTGGTTAACAAAACCTTCCTGTGAAAGTCTCCAGAACAGTTTCTCCAGAACAGTTTGTGAATCCCATACTTGGAGTCTAGTGAGCTGAAAGGCTCTAAGAGCACTCGATGCCCGCTTGGAGCTACTTGTGTATTCCGTTTTTTGAGGACAATTAATTGTTTGAGCGCAATTAATTAGAAATAGCTATGACAAAGATTCGCAAAAGCAGTTAGAAAAAAGCACTAAAAACTCGAAAAACAGATGTCAAATGGCCGCACGAGAACAAAATATCACTAGGACGAAAGCAAACTTTTATACAGTGTTTTCTCATTCTGAAGTCAAATCATGACTTCAAAAATAAAATTGTGCACTTTATTGATGTTAAATGACCTGCACTAGAAAGTTATCGTTTACTAAACGACCACCGACTGATATAAAATCAACAAAAGTACATCCCGAGAAATCGTAGAGGGAAAGTAAAATGAGGGAAAGAATACAAAAATTCCCATTTCTTGCTAACATTACGTGAAGAATCACTGGATGTAAAGACTGAACAAAAAAACGACGGAAAAACTCCTAACCAAAAGACTTCAATTAAATTACACCATCATCTTTAGCAAACATGACTCAAAATTCATATCAATCAGAGCCAAAGATCACCAGAAACCAATGCAAAAAAGCGTACAATAACACAAAGTCGCAAAAATATCTCAAAAGCGCAATTAAGTCCTATAGATGCTTTAAGTGGTCCAAAACGATACGAAACAAAATTAAATAGCTTCGATTATTGAGACAAACACCTTTGGCTGAAAAGAAAAAGATCTTACCAAAAAAAAACGTTTTGAAAAGGCCGCTCGTGATCAAAAATACTGTTCGCTTAGCGAATCTTGCACGCCTAATTTTACCGTTCTCGCTCGCTCGCTAGCTCCCCATCTCTCTCTATCTCTCGCTTTCTCTTTCAGATTGATATATAAATCAAAACCACTCTAAATTATCTCGGATTTTGACTTTTGTTCATTAGACTGACTAAAACACCTGACCGGTAGCATTTGACTTCCTATTAAACACATCCTTTAAAAATAGATGTCACATGAGGGAAAAATCCAGAAACGAATCGAAGTCATGTTCAACGAGAAAACTAGCATTCCAGAAACAAGTATCTACAGGAAGAACATCAAATGAGAAAACAGCCATATTAGGACAAATAAAAAATCAACCATAAAATGCAACCCAAAGGCAAACTCAAAATAAGGAAAATTCAAATATTTATATATCTGTACAAGATAAAAGGAACAAAAAAAGTTTTGATTCAAACAAACGAGACTATGAAAAAGCTCAAACATAGGGTGCGCCGTAATAAGCCCACAAAAGCCTCTTCTAAGGAAAGGAAAAATAGGAAAATCACGAAACTTTAAACAAACATCATTTTTCTCGACAAATTTAGCAGGAAAAACTACCTTGCACCAGAAATAACTTTATTGAAATCGTGATAAAAAATACCGACGAGCATTAGACTTCAATTCAGTTTCTATTTAGTTCCAATTAGTGCAAAAAAGCACTAAAAATGGCCAAAAATTACTAAGTAGCCTATTAAGCGGAAAATTGTTTGAACAATTGCAAAATTAGCGTAAAATCCCTTTGACTACCAAGAAGCTTCAAAAGGCCATCAAAATAATGGTGAGAATAATACTCCAGCCAACAAAAATCTAGACCGCAGACAATTTGAAAAAAAACGACTTGAAAAAGGTGCACGTAAAAAGAAACGCGCGCTCAATAACTTTTAAAACCAACAAGTCCCCACTGTTTTAAAAAATGTCAGAGCAAAACAATCAGTACATTTTTTCACCGCTATTCGATTTTTTCATGAAGACTATTTTTTTCAAAATTCACTTATGCTCGGTTTTAATTTGCTCGCTCACTTATAAAAAAATATATGGCAAGGAGACGTCCGGATACGATTCGTCTTCACCGAAACACTAGCCTTTCCGATAACTAAAATCAACTAACAGAACACAAGAGAGCAAAGAAGACAACAATCTTAGCCAATAAAAAAAACATTGGCCAAAAAATTAACCGAAAAGAAGGACATTTCGGTTGCGAGCAACACATACAGACGGAAAACGTTGTTTCAGTCATTTGAGGTTTAAAAAGTGGTCAAATAGTAATAAGCACGCCATAATAGGGCCACAAATATATCATCGTTTCAAAATTAGAGAAAGCAGGAAAATAAAAATTTTGCGAAGTTGATAGAAAACAAATTCTACCAAAAATTTTCATTCAATGCATAATGGAAAATTATCAGGAGCGTTAGGCTGCAATTCACATAACAATAAATGCAATAAACCAAAGCAATGGATAAAACAACGCCGATATAGCCCAAAATCAGTAAAATAATCTAAAAAACGCCCATCTAAAAAACACCCATGTTCTATCAAGAACATTAAAAAAAACTCGAATGTTAGAACTTCGGTTAACAAAACCCTTCACACAGCAAAACATTCAAAAATAGAAGAAAACAGCCTTAAAACGGCGCAGGCGAATACCAAAAATTAATCGCTAGGCAAAATTTGTTTACACCATTTCCGCTGTTTTAAGAGTTATGAATGAAGCAACTCCTTTTTTCTCCCCTCTTCAAATTTCTTCACCGAAATAGCTTTCAAACGTTATTCACTTCCTGAACTTCGGTTCTTTGGTCTATCACTATACAAAAAACAGCCGCAAGAATTCCGGATGTATCTCGAAGCGTCGGCTCCACCCAAACAAAACTCGATGCTACCATTATCTTTTGTCTGAAAACATTTTTGCCTCATTAGAGTAAAGTCTAAAAGTTAATAGATAACAAAATTTTTGAACAAAAAAGTCTGCTAGGCTGGACAACTGACCAGTTTAACATTCTTAGAAACTGAACTGAATAAAACAAATTTAGGTGTCAGGAACAAATGTTCAGTTTTGGTATCAAAGCATTTCAGAATATTTTACAATTACTTCTCTCTTGTCGACGATATTATTATGAATCTTGTTGGCAACTTCCAACTATTGAAAATTAAAAATTATTAGGAATCAGACAAACATCAAAACTCAAAAAATTGTTTATTAGAAAACAAAGAATCAAAAAATTTTAAAAATATCTGTCAGTTCAGATAAAATTAGATTATGAAAATATAAGGATTTTCAACAAAACCCAGGAGCGACAAAATGTCAAATCAAGCTCAAACAAAGAAAATTGAAAAAAAAAAAACACCTAAGGAAATAGATGAAAAATTATCAAACTCTTTAACAACTTATAAATTCAGAGCAGATAAAACTACAGGCAATAACTCAGCATAGATATTGAAAAGAAGACAGTCTAAATGCTAGAATCTGGAGGTTGAAGACACATTGAAAAAACGGGAACAAAAAGTTTTCTTCATAATAGATTTTGAAAGTTGGAATTTCAATCAATTAAAGTTGAAATTGAAAAAACATAGCCGGCAGATTGCCGGAATAGCTGCGAGAGAATATACCTGCGTGCCATATAATAGAGATAGAAACAGATACAGATCTAAATTGAAAAAAAATCGACGCCGCTCAAAAAACTAGGTAAAAAACATTCAGCGATAAATTAATAAAGCTTGTTAAAATTCATTCCGAAGAAGCCTCGTATTAGGCCCTTTACTGCACAAATGAGTTCCTTTGACCTTAAACAAATTCAAATTAAACTTAAGTTTTAAAGTGCAAAAGTCATTTTATTGAGTGAGGTAAGTCACGTATGCTCAAAATCTAATCACGCAAATAACCTAAAATCTTTCGCAAAAGCGAGTGAGAAATGACGTCACGCGCGCAAATGCCGTTAGTGAAAGGAAGAAGTCATTCAGAAAATTAGACTTTTTCAGCTTTGCGGTGTGAACAAATGTAAAACGAAAAAAGAGCGTCAGACGACGAAACAAAAAACATAGCAGGACAAGTCCTGACGTACAATTCAAAGAATTTTCATTGAACAAAAAAAAACTAGACCTAAAACGGTCTATGAATGGATTGGAAAAACCATTTAGAAAAAAAAATCCGATCCAAAAAATCGAAGAAACAGTAAAAATCAAAGTGAAATTGCCGCATGTGAACAAAAACCACTAGCGAGAAAGCGAATTTTTGTTCAAACACCGTTTTCTCACTACTTTAAATTTAGAGCAAAAAAATTTCACTCCGCAAAACCACTCGCTTTTTCGCTCCACTTCCTGCTTCGGCGTGACCAAAATCACTACTCCAATTTGACTTCAAAAGTCATGAAAATGTGTGAACAGATCTTAAAAAAAAAGACAGCGCCCCAATACAATTCAAATTCTTTGAATTGTAATAAAAAACCAAGAGCACCGCAATATAGCTACGCTCAGCTTACAGCTTCGCAGCTATAAAAAGAAAGTCGAAAAACAAGAACAGTTTAACATTTAGCATTGCTGGTTCAATAAAATTACATATCACTTCTCCAGCCAAAATTAAAAACAAAAATCAGACATTGAAACTATTGAAATATTTTGCAAAAATGTCAAAATATTGCTGAAAAAGGTATTGAAACAAATTGGGGTCCTTCCCATTATAGCCCCCCACCCACATCCACATCCAGCTGATCAAGCTACTAAAAATACCCTACACAATTCCCTTTGAGGACACTTAAATAAAATAGTTTATGAAAGGCCCTTTGAGGACGCTTCATGAAAAATAGTTTATAAAATAGTTTATCAGTGGTTATATGAGTGCATATTATGTTATCTAACCGTGCAGTCAGCAGAACATGTGGCAAGGATATTCTCTGCACTGGGGTGCCACTCCAGCCCGTACACCCTCTTCTTGTGGTGAGTGATGACTCGAATGGGCTCCAGCTCTGCTCCCTCCTTCACACCCTCCTCCGGAATCACCCAGATCTTGATCTGCAAACACTACGCACATTGAAACAAATCATACATAAACCGACTAAAGTCGGATGAAATGCTTTCGAACTCGAACGACAGGCTGGGCAATTTGATTCAGAGGGGGCTGTAGCAAAGAAAAAATTTTCTTTATAGGTACAGAAATTAGGACTAGGGAGGGATTCGGGCCCACTCGAGTGTCCTTGATCGAAGCACTTAGTATTCGTCTATCGTTCCCTTGTGATCTAGTTTACAATCGCTTTTATTTTTGCAACGCATACTTCATTCCTCAATAAGAGCAACTTAGATCAAGCAAAAAAATCAAGAAATCAAGCGTGAAAAAGTCACTTCAGAAGTGATATCGAAACAATGATCTAGCAGAAAACGGTCAGTGAAAATTTTGCAAAAAAAACACACGTTTATAATAATAGACTTCGTTGGATAGCAATTAATGACCCTCTCAGTTTATTAAACATCAGACCCTTGTATGTTCCAATTACTCCCAAAGCACCTAAAATCGACACTTCAAATATCCAGAAAGATCACAATGATATTACAAAGTCTTCCCAAATCGCCCATACGCAGCTATGATTCCTAGAAATTTAATTTCCGCTATTAAAATTACGCATGGTCATCAGAATCATTACATTTTTTCGATGAAAAACTTGTTTGAAGCCAAGAAAATATCGGATGCTGTCCTTAACATTTCAGATCAGAAGCCGGTTGATGAAGAAATGTTTTTACCGTTCCATCGTCAGCAGAGGTGGCAAGCATTCGGTCGTTGAATGGGTTCCACTTTAGGTCCATCAGCTGACTGCCAGAGTGCTTGACCTGCACGTAGTTGCTTTGTCTCCCCACCTATATACACAAACCTACCGTCAACACAATAGATTGGGAATTAACAGTATCCAAAATCTATATATCCGCCGGGTATTGATATTTCATTGTAAAAGAACCAAAATAGATCCCCGCGCAGATTTCAGAAGAAGTTTACTCAACTAAGACCTGTTAAGTTTGTAAACACGATCACAAGGTTTTGCACCTGTACTCGCAATGGAGGCCGTGAAAATCACTTTTGAATGAGACAAGGATATAAATACAACGATAATTGAAGACTTTTAACGCAGCACCAATAGCTCTCAAATGCGCTGCGCAAGTTTGTTCCATTTGATAACTTTCGCTCTATCGAAATGGGACAATTAAATTTAATATCAATTTTAGGTAGCATTAACCTTCCGCTCTTGAATTTATTTTTTATTACGACTCGAAGAGGCGTTATGTTTTTCTGTTTTCTAAGAATCGAAGATGCTTTATGGTTTTGTTTTTTTTTGATAAGTGAGCGAGCGAGAAAACCGCAATTTCAGGGAGTGATTAAAATTTTGAAAAAGTTGTTTCAATGAACAACTTCGAAGAAGGGAGAAAAGAGAGAGAGGTTCCTTTTTCATGCCTTCTTTTGAAACAGAACGAGAAATGTAGGTGAAAAAACGTCCTAAGCGAGCAATTTTTTTTGTTCACGTGCGGCTTTTTCAAGTTGTTCTTTTTTGTTCTTGGAAACTTCTATGTTGTCTAAAAGGTTATTTCAGACTAAAGTTATAATTTTCGGGTTGTTCTGATATCGCTCCGACGACTTTTGGTAATTAAAGGGACTTTTACGCTATTTTGAAGGTTATTCAACTAATTCTCCGGTCTTAAAGATATTTTTGGCGATTTTGGCCCATTATTGTATTTCATTGCTTTTACTTCTCAATGAATGTAAGCTTAATGCTCGTAGGCAGTTTCTACTACAAATTAAATGCAGGTTCTTTGATCAAAAGCAACTTTTTCTCTTTGATTTTTGAGAAACTGCGAAAAATTGTTTCAACTCCTTGCAGTTTTTCACTTCATTGATATTTTTGCTTATTTTGGCTTGTCCTTAATTGTGTGAGCGTTGAAGTTGGAGCGATTTTTGGAAATATTGTTTTCCCTTAGTATTTGTACTTGTACGAATTGCAAAAGTAATTGAATTTTTGTTTCTTTCTGAATAAAATTGTTTGAAGTTAAATTTTCTGTTTTATTGCAATTAAGATAGACTTTTCTCTTCTTTGATGCTCACTGCCATCTGAAACTAGTTGTTAGACGGGCTGCTTTTGGCGAAGACATCTTCGAGTCGTTTCCCAAATTCTTCCGGCTATGTTTTTTTTATAAGTGAGCGAGCAAGAACACCGGATGTCCACGGAGTGAATAGAGTTTGAAAGTTGTTTCAGTGAACAACTTCGAAGATCGGAGGAACGAGAGAGTGGTTATTTTGTTCACTCCTTTTTTTTAAACAGAGCAAAGAATAAAGTCCTAAAAAACAAGCGACCCGTTTTTTTTTTGTTAACACGCGGTTTCTTCAATCTGTTTTTTTGTCTTCCAAAATTCTTATTTGTCGAAAAACATTATTTCAGACTAAAGATATATTTTTGACGTTTTTATCGCATTTTGAGAGCTCATTGTAATTTAAGGTCGTTTTACGATTTGTGACGGTTTTTCCTGTTTTTGGCCCATTTGTGTCTTATTACTTTTACATAACTGAATATAAGCCTATTGCTTGTACGCAAATTCTATTACAAATTGAATTCGGCCTCTGTGGTACCAAGCAATTCTTTTCATTGAAAATTGACAAAAATTTGAAAATTTTTTCCGATTTCGTATACTTTGTCTCTTTATTTCAGAGTTAGAGATGTTTCTTTTCTTATCGTGGACTTTATAAAGTTCTGTATGCAATTTTATTGTCTCGGTTGCATGAAATGCTTGCATTTGTATATGAACCAGTACAAATCGAAAGCGTGACGATTTTTACAACTCTGCAACTTTTCTAGTGGATGTTAGTTATTTCGAAATGTGGTTTTTGGCTAAGAGGACTCTTTCAGGCGTTTCCGGAATTCTTCTGGTTAATTTTTGTGGCTGAGTAGTTCTGAAACAAGATCAAAAAGTCGATGCCTCAAGTGGAAACAACATCAATCTGATGAACAAAAGAGCGAAAAACAGTGGTTTTTGTTCATTTTCATGCATCTTTCTGAGAGCGAGAAAGTAGGTGTGAAAAACTTCTGCGATAAGCGAGACAATTTTTGATCGCATCCGGCTTTTTTAAGTCTTAACACTAAGTTTTAACACTTATGTTTGTCCAAATTGTGTTAGCTAGTAATAGTAGTTTGAAAGAATTTTTGACCATTTTGAATGTTGGACAAACTTTTTCAATCATTTTTTAATAATTGTCTTCAATTTTATAGCATTTGGGGGGAGAATTGAATTATTTGTTCCAGGGATTTTGGTGATCTTCTTTGTACTTGATTGTTCACATAAATTCATGTTTGCTATAGAAAATGTAATATTTTGACAACTTGTGGCCATTTTTATCTTTTTTGGGGGGAGGGAGGGTAGTTGGTTGGTTTTTAAAGTGGGAGGTAGTTGTAGGGGTTAGGTACGTCGGGGGCTATAGGCAGGGGCAGATGAGTAGGTAGGTAAGGGGTAGCCGTGGGGGATTGGTAGCTGTAGGTTGGTTGGTGGGGGACTAGGTGGGGGTAGGTACTTGCGGATAGGTATAGAAGGTTTAGGTGGGTGGGAGGGTAGGCAGGGGGTTTGATAAGGGGTGATTGGTCTGTGGTTTAGATATGTAGGAGGGACTTACATGTGATCAAAATCTGTCAAATGACCTTTTCCCAAAAATATTATCAGCAGTTCTTCATTACTCCACCTTACAAACTAAGCTATCATTGCAGTCCAATGTTCGACAACAGAAGTCAATGTTCAAAAACAGAGGCATATGCTTGAAAAGAAAGATTAAAAACTCAATTCATGAACAAGCTTGCTCAGCTAAAAAAAATGGTGTAATGACAATACTCCTCTACGAGTCATTAAAAGAACACAGGATTAAAACATACCCGCAGATTGCCGGAAAATAGCCGCCGTTGATTCCAATAAGCATGATTGGGATTGAAATAGATTTTTGTACAAAAACATTTTTAAGCCCGATTTATTTCGATGGCATTTCGTAGTTGAACATACTTCTGTTTCTTAGAGACGCTACAGAGATGGTAACTAAGACTTATAGGAACGACGTTCAAATAGCGGGCATCTAAAATTGGGCTTTATGGGTTTATCCCGTTTCTATTTCAGACATCAATTTTTTCATACTGACTGTTCATTTTGAATCGCTTTGCTGAGCAACTGATGTTCGAAATCATTTTAAGCACAACAAGAGAAGAGAGAAACTAGGCTAGAGAAGTCAAAAAGATTTCACGCAAATTGTTGAAAAAGCGGTAAAATGTTTCTGTTCGACGTAGTAAAAAACATAGCAGGACAAGTCCTGACGTACAATTCAAAGAAATTTCATTGATTAAACAAAAAAACTAGCGAGAAATGGAAACTTCAAACAAAAAACTAGGCCTAGAACAGACTATGAATGGATTGGGAAAATCATTTAGAAAAAAAGCATAGTGAAATTGCCGTATGTTAACAAAAAACCACTAGCGAGAAAGCGAATTTTTGTTCCAACACCGTTTTCTCACTCTACTTTAAAATTAGAGCGAAAAAAATTCACGCCGCAAAACAACTCGCCTTTTCGCTCCACTCCCTGTTTCGGCGTCACCAAAATCCTTACTCCAATTTGATTTCAAAAATCATGAACATGTGTGAACAGATCTTAAAAAAAAGACAGCGCTCCAATACAATTCAAATTCTTTGAATTGTAAAAAAAAAATTAGGAGCGCTATAATAGCCGGCTGAGAAGATGAGGGCAGGGCGGCTATTAATAATTGCAAAAAAACTTCTTTAGAGCAATTGAGAAAATGAAAATTGACTGCTTTGAAAAACTGTTGAATAACCAATAGATCCCATATCAAAATATTAAAAAGTAGATTAAAACTGAAAGAAATCACGCTGAGAATATATTTATTCACTATGAGAAATGCTGCGATGGAAACAAGAATTAAAAAAATTCAAATATAGAATGAAAAATATTGAAACTTTACATAAAATCATTGCTTTTGGTTTTCATTACACGACCAACAAACACTTGAAAAATTCTGTTATAAAAATGAAATGCTAATAATTATCGATGAGAAGAAGAAACAGTTTAAAAGCAAACGCGCATACAGCTGACTCTCTGAGAAGTTGATTTTGAAAAATTTGCGAGATGATGAATACGTTCCTCAAAACTATTGTAGTGTTCCCTTCTGATCTTTATAGGAACTCCCTGCCTAAATTGTTTTCAGCCCAATGTCCAACATTCAAAAGCTTGTACAAAAAGGAAAAAAATCAAGGGTTTAACTATTTGAGCACCTTTGATGGTCAGATCTCGGAGCAGTATTTCGGTCGTTAATTCAGCGCAAAAAAAAATTTCTTTATACCTTCCAAGCAAATATAGCATAATCCATTATGACTCTTATGAAGACAAATTGACAAATTGAGCAGATGTGCCTATAGTAAGACGATTAAAAGGTTGAATTTTTGTGTTCTAACTTTTAGAACATTTGGCTCTTATACTGATGGCTAAAAATTTATTTCACTACAAAGGGAAACCAAAGGTAAGTTACGGAGTATACAGTATTGAGTTAACGAAAATGACAAAACTGTCAGGTTTGAATTTTTAGATTACAAAATTGTGTCAGCAGTTTTCAGGGCAGGACAAAAATGAACAAATAAAAAAGTACAATCTTTGAAGAAAATGGTGACAAATGTAAAGTGCTCTGGCATCTGGAAATTAATTCCCTTTTAGAGAAACAAACTGAAGATTTGAAAGTACCTATTGCTTCGGACGATTAGACTCACATGTTTAAGGTCGATGACGGTGAAACAGCCCGGTGCTTTTGTAGCGATGGCGAGGAACTTTGGGTTGACGCAAGAGTAGTTGTTCTCAAACATGTTGCTACTGACCGGGATGCCTTCATAGCTATCCTGCTTCTTGTGTGCCTGTCCATAGATGTTGCGGAACTTGCTATGATGCACCACTTTCTGAAAAACCATTGCAACATTTTAGAATAGAAACAAAATTTGCATTATTGCAACATTTTACTCAAAACATTTTCCTTTAAGGTATAGGCGGATAGGTATAGAAGGTTTAGGTGGGTGGGAGGGTAGGCAGGGGGTTTGATAAGGGGTGATTGGTCTGTGGTTTAGATATGTAGGAGGGACTTACATGTGATCAAAATCTGTCAAATGACCTTTTCCCAAAAATATTATCAGCAGTTCTTCATTACTCCACCTTACAAACTAAGCTATCATTGCAGTCCAATGTTCGACAACAGAAGTCAACGTTCAAAAACAGAGGCATATGCTTGAAAAGAAAGATTAAAAACTCAATTCATGAACAAGCTTGCTCAGCTAAAAAAAAAAGTGTAATGACAATACTCCTCTACGAGTCATTAAAAGAACACAGGATTAAAACATACCCGCAGATTGCCGGAAAATAGCCGCCGTTGATTCCAATAAGCATGATTGGGATTGAAATAGATTTTTGTACAAAAACATTTTTAAGCCCGATTTATTTCGATGGCATTTCGTAGTTGAACATACTTCTGTTTCTTAGAGACGCTACAGAGATGGTAACTAAGACTTATAGGAACGACGTTCAAATAGCGGGCATCTAAAATTGGGCTTTATGGGTTTATCCCGTTTCTATTTCAGACATCAATTTTTTCATACTGACTGTTCATTTTGAATCGCTTTGCTGAGCAACTGATGTTCGAAATCATTTTAAGCACAACAAGAGAAGAGAGAAACTAGGCTAGAGAAGTCAAAAAGATTTCACGCAAATTGTTGAAAAAGCGGTAAAATGTTTCTGTTCGACGTAGTAAAAAACATAGCAGGACAAGTCCTGACGTACAATTCAAAAGAAATTTCATTGATTAAACAAAAAAACTAGCGAGAAATGGAAACTTCAAACAAAAAACTAGGCCTAGAACAGACTATGAATGGATTGGGAAAATCATTTAGAAAAAAAGCATAGTGAAATTGCCGTATGTTAACAAAAAACCACTAGCGAGAAAGCGAATTTTTGTTCCAACACCGTTTTCTCACTCTACTTTAAAATTAGAGCGAAAAAAATTCACGCCGCAAAACAACTCGCCTTTTCGCTCCACTTCCTGTTTCGGCGTCACCAAAATCCTTACTCCAATTTGATTTCAAAAATCATGAACATGTGTGAACAGATCTTAAAAAAAAGACAGCGCTCCAATACAATTCAAATTCTTTGAACTGTAAAAAAAAAATTAGGAGCGCTATAATAGCCGGCTGAGAAGATGAGGGCAGGGCGGCTATTAATAATTGCAAAAAAACTTCTTTAGAGCAATTGAGAAAATGAAAATTGACTGCTTTGAAAAACTGTTGAATAACCAATAGATCCCATATCAAAATATTAAAAAGTAGATTAAAACTGAAAGAAATCACGCTGAGAATATATTTATTCACTATGAGAAATGCTGCGATGGAAACAAGAATTAAAAAAATTCAAATATAGAATGAAAAATATTGAAACTTTACATAAAATCATTGCTTTTGGTTTTCATTACACGACCAACAAACACTTGAAAAATTCTGTTATAAAAATGAAATGCTAATAATTATCGATGAGAAGAAGAAACAGTTTAAAAGCAAACGCGCATACAGCTGACTCTCTGAGAAGTTGATTTTGAAAAATTTGCGAGATGATGAATACGTTCCTCAAAACTATTGTAGTGTTCCCTTCTGATCTTTATAGGAACTCCCTGCCTAAATTGTTTTCAGCCCAATGTCCAACATTCAAAAGCTTGTACAAAAAGGAAAAAAATCAAGGGTTTAACTATTTGAGCACCTTTGATGGTCAGATCTCGGAGCAGTATTTCGGTCGTTAATTCAGCACAATAAATAAATTTCTTTATACCTTCCAAGCAAATATAGCATAATCCATTATGACTCTTATGAAGACAAATTGAGCAGATGTGCCTATAGTAAGACGATTAAAAGGTTGAATTTTTGTGTTCTAACTTTTAGAACATTTGGCTCTTATACTGATGGCTAAAAATTTATTTCACTACAAAGGGAAACCAAAGGTAAGTTACGGAGTATACAGTATTGAGTTAACGAAAATGACAAAACTGTCAGGTTTGAATTTTTAGATTACAAAATTGTGTCAGCAGTTTTCAGGGCAGGACAAAAATGAACAAATAAAAAAGTACAATCTTTGAAGAAAATGGTGACAAATGTAAAGTGCTCTGGCATCTGGAAATTAATTCCCTTTTAGAGAAACAAACTGAAGATTTGAAAGTACCTATTGCTTCGGACGATTAGACTCACATGTTTAAGGTCGATGACGGTGAAACAGCCCGGTGCTTTTGTAGCGATGGCGAGGAACTTTGGGTTGACACAAGAGTAGTTGTTCTCAAACATGTTGCTACTGACCGGGATGCCTTCATAGCTATCCTGCTTCTTGTGTGCCTGTCCATAGATGTTGCGGAACTTGCTATGATGCACCACTTTCTGAAAAACCATTGCAACATTTTAGAATAGAAACAAAATTTGCATTATTGCAACATTTTACTCAAAACATTTTCCTTTGATGTGTAATATCATTGGTAGTTGGGAGAATATATCCTGTAACCTTTTTCAAAGAAAAATCAACTGTTTTTCTGTGCCATTAGCCAGAAAAATTTTACAACCATGATTTCGTTTATTTTCTAGCAACAATGAGCACACTGCATTAAACCCCTATAATGTTACGCCAAAAATCTCGTTACTAACCTCAAGTAAAGCAATGTCGAATGACTTCGACTTCAATTTGAATGCTGCCATTGAAAGATTTAAAAATTATTGCACTTGGTTGTCACTGTATTTAAGGTTTGATAACGTTGCGGCTAATCAATGAACAAGTTAACCGGGAGATATTCGGAGCACAAAGTTACTATTTAAAGCTGGCGATAATTCAAATGCAAAGCAGTTGAAAATATATAGTTATTTAAGCTGGATTGCTACAAAATGCGATCAATCAATCAGAATTTTTGTTCCTTCAATTGTAGTTTCAAAAAGTCTTGATCAAAAGAATAAACGTACAGAGCACATAATTAAAAACCATCCTCGGGAAACGTTGCTTAACAATTTGTATTCATTTCACTGAAACTGAGAAATGCTAATGTGAGAAAACAACAAAAAGGCACAAATTTTACTACGAAGTGCGCTGCTAAACCGGAAATCAGTTCTTGTTAAATGGCACAGCGCAGAATTGCAATATTCTGCTGAAAGAAAAAAAAATAAATTATTGCGAAAGCTATACCAGATTTTGTATTTACAAACAGCAAATGAGAGCAATGCATACGTCATTCAGACTTATTGTCTGGAGAATATTTGTAAGCTAACCGCCAAATTTTTCTCCATAATGTAAAATTATTTATCCGAACAGACATAAGGCAATTATGCAACATAGTAACAAAAAGCTTTCAAAAACTCATTCTTATTTTTAGAAAACGAATCGAGTCAAAATTACTCTTCCATCAATAAAAAGCACCTGAATTGTGCACATTTCCACAATAGATCAGCGTAGAAAAAAACTGAGGGTAAAATTAGCCCACAATTTGCAAAATGAAGGTACCAAAATCATTAAAATCATTAGTTAGAATACTTAAGCTTTAAAAAATATATATAACATAGTTATTAAGAAGCACAAGTGACCTGTCAATAATACACCGAACAGACAGCGCAACAAAGAGAACGACAAATGCGGAAACAAATCGAAAAAAGAAAATTAAAAAAAACAAATAACGACAACCTCATAATAAATAACAGCAACATACTAATTAAAAGCATTTACTGCTTACTGAAAGATTCAATCAATTGCAGATGAGAACAATTAGTGCACTTGAACCACTTTTTAAACACATCAAAAACTCGTTGAAAGTAAAAATGAGAAGTCAAATTGCTGTATGTGAGCAAAAAGCACAGAAACCGCAAGTCTGCTTTCTCACTCTAAATTTAGAGGTACAAAAAACGTCACCATAATATTGCGCCCTTTTTCTCCGACTGCTACGTCTACAAACAGCTTTCTTCAGCTTGATATCACAGCTTTGAATTCGCAATGACTTCAAAACAATGTGTTAGAAAAATAAAAAGAAGTCAATGTGTTGTCAATTCTAGTTTTAATATATCCACACTATATAACCACGCAAGATTAACTTACCAGATACTCTCGTTGTCAAAAGTAAACGCACAAATCGCAGTCTTACATTGTAAATTACCTGTTTTTGAAGTCAATTTGAACAGCATAATTTAAACCGTTTCATTTCAACCGATAGCATTTTAATAATCTAAATTGCCTGATCAAATTGTCTATAAAATTGCGGGCCGTTTTTCGTTTTCTTTTGTAAATCGATCGACAAGTAATCAACATAGCCGGCAGATTGCCGCAATAGCTGCGAAATAGTCTTGCGTGCCGTAAAATACAGATGGAAAAAGATACATAAGTGAGTTGATAGAAGTTATCGCCGCAGCCTAAAAAACTTACAAGTTTAATTCAAAGGAGGATGTTTTTGGGTGCAAACAATGTTTAACTGCCGAAGTTCGAAACGTCGATCTCCTGATTAACAGCCCTTCGCGTTAACCACTCGGCTGTCGGACCATACAATCAACTTTCTTACAATCAACTTCGTTTTAGCAACAGACACAACTTCTAAATAGGCGCAATTTAGGTCACGCAGAAAGCGTGAAAAAACCATTTCAGCAGTGAAGAGACAGAATGTTCTATAACAAATGTAAAAAGAAAATGGAGCGTCGAACGACTAAACAATAAACATAGCCGGAAGAATTCCGGAAGCAACTCGAAGCGTAAAAACTTCACAAAAAAGTACCGTAATTGCAGCAGAAAACATTACCTTTTGTATTAAACCACTAACTCATTACCTCCCCAAGGCTGATCTAAAAAAATACCACTGTCACCAAGAGAAACAAAATGCACCAAAATTTTATAATATTGAAAACGTTTGTTAACGTTAAAAAAAGTTAAATGGTCAAAACACTGATAGGGTGAAAAAGCTGACAGGGCTATCAATTGCCCTCAAATAATTCATGATTCCGATTTCAAAAAGATCGCAAAAGTCAACGGCAGATAATAATCTTAGAAACCAAATTAAAATTTTCAAAAAAAAATTGCTAAAATTCAAGAATCAGAAAACCACTACAATTAGAGTTCCAATCACTGCAATTCAGAGAACATATACTTCTGCCTTTTTGTATATATGCTAGACAAGATTTTATACTAATTCGAAAATTTAACCATAGAAAAGACAATCAAAAGAAAAATATTGAAAGGCAAAAAATCATTTAAAAACAATACCAAGGCCGGAAAAAATTTAAATATGAGAATTTTTTGAAAATGCTTTCTAGCAAACTCCCAGCACTGCCTTATGTTGAATGAAATCAATTGCAAACCAATCAAATGAAAATCTAAGAAAAAGCAGAAATCATTAGATTTTTTAACAACTCAAAAAATCAATATAACCAATATACAGGTAGGTGCCAGGACAAAGCTAGAATGATACAAACTGGAATGTGAAGAATATGGACACAATGAAAGGAACACCGTAACAGAGACTAATTCTTGAACAACGAATACATTTCATTGTTCAAAATTCGGAAAAATAGAAAAGACAATTAGTCATCCGAGACAAAGATCTATCCTGCCGAACATAACACAAAAAAAGGCAAATTCAAACATACAAAACATTGAAACATTTTGCAAAAAGAGGTCAAAAACTTTGGTCAAATTTTTAAGACTGCATTTATGAAATTTTAAATTTTTTTCTAATTCACTCTAAAATTTTTGAATTTTTATTGAAACGAAATTAAAGTCTCTAATGTTGTACAATAGACTATTTCTAGTAATTAAAACCATAATACCGACGAAAACATTGAAAAATTGGAAAAAAAACACTAAAATCGGATTAGCGTATGTACAATTTTGTGAAATAACATTACATCGGGGTAGAAAGATGCGTTGAGTATAGGAATTATCATAGGGGAGTTGCCATTTTAACTGACTTTCGGCAAAGAGACGGCTTAAAGATCCAAAAATAAAGAATCCATAAATTAATAGAAGACAGAAAAAAAACCAAAAAAACTGTGTGCTATTTTTGAACTTGAAACGCATTTCCAGGCTCTGCAAAACATTGCGGTATCAATTTTCGAGGTTTAAATTTCAATATAGCATCGACTAAAAATCATTTCTACCAAAACCAATTTACAAGCAAAAAAAAAAGTGGCCACTCAGACGAAAAAAAGGTTATATATGTGCCATTCAGTCAAAAACTACTTTTCAAAGTGATTCACTAAACGCAGAGCATGATCAAAAAAGTTCTCTCGCTCCAAAAAAATTATTTCACACGGCAATTTTACTCACTTTCGCTTTTAGGTCAAAACAGCGTCTGAACGAATAGTACTTCCGATAAAAAAAACCTTAAGAAAACCAATACTACTCGTCGAGTCGTAAAAAACCAACAGCACCGCAATATAGCTACGCTCAGCTTACAGCTAAAATCAAAGTTTAATAGATCCAAATAAAAAGTGGCAAGTATTCGTTTAGAGAAGATCTAGATAGAAGTTTGCCAATTTTCCGTACGACGCGTTTAGTAACACGTTTATTCTGTTCAACTTGCTCATTAAATTGTTGATTTCACAATGCAGAATCTTTCCTAAATATTGGAGGCATTAACAGATCTTACGTAAAACTCAATTTACAGCTGTTTACGGAAAACTGTGTCAAAATCTATTTGGATTTTCTCTTTAAGTAGAACGGCCAGTTTTTATGAAAATGGATTTATTAAACTTATGATTATTTGTCCAATATAAAAATCAAACGAAACGGTCAAAATTATGACAATGTCGCAGACATATAAAATGCTATTTTTGCGTTTCTTTTGTCAACGAGTATACTTGAATGTAAAGTTGATTAACTCCACTAAAAAAGTTGTCACAAAATCACAATTGATTCGCATCTTACATAAGCACGTAGATTGGTATAGCAGTGTTATTTGTATAGATATCACGTGTATAACAACCCGATGCAACAAAAAAGAGTATTAAAATGTCCACCAATTTTATAATTCTGATGCGGAACGATAGATTTTACCCTTTGGTTTTCTAAGGTAGAACTTCAATCTGAGCACCTCCCCCTCGCCACTTGTACCCCGAACTCAGTCGCAAGTAATTTTGTATCAGGCAGTAAAGTCTCTTGGTCCGCTGATACTTCTGTTCTAACATACTTAGGTCAACATTTAGGCGAACGCGCTATCACGTCAAAAGGGGGAGAAAATTGATGCCAGCTGGACATTCATCGAGGAACTAAATTTTTTTATCGGATAAGGAAATGGCCTAAATGATGCATTAGAGAAGAAAGGTACTAACAGTCATTTGTGAAGATGATCAACGTCAACTTGGATCAAACTTAAATTTGTTGCTCTACAATATAATTCCACAGCTTAGAATAACGCAGCTCTCCAGCTCACAAGACCAAAACTAAGGCGTTTAAGTTTGTGAAGAAACAAACAAGAGAAAGGGTAACTTTCCAAGCCAGGCTCATACAAGTTTAAGCAAACTATGAACACCGTCAAAGTTCAACAATATCTTGTATCACGGTTGTTTAAGAGTAATGACAGATCTTTAACGGTAAATATAACAAATCTGGTCACACAAATACTGCCTCATTTTGTAGCATGTTTTACCATCACTTTACTTCTGAACGTTTTTGTACTTTAATAAACGGTTGAGTTTACTAAAATCTTTAAATTGACAATTTGTTTGTAAGATAACTTAATACGGCATTTGGGCAGCTAAATGAGATATTTACTTCTATTGAACAAAGAATAACAATACAAAACTGTAAACTAGACCTTCAGATTACTGCAATATGACTAACTTATATCTGTGTACAGAAAACAATCAAACTATGCCTCATTTATGATAAAAGTGAGCTCGTCTAAATCAAAACAAGCTCTATACCAAATTAATTTTCCGCACCAAAAGAAAGCCTCGATGAAGTAGTTTTAAAACAATGGTTAAACATACGGTTATATGAGACTCTTTAGGCTTACCATAATTGGAGATTGTAGATCGAGCAAGCTAAAGAAAAGCAGGCTTGTAAGCAGGCAAGCGTATTTTGATGCGATGAATCGATGCGCTGTTGCTTACTCGACGTCCAATTTGGTTATGTAGACGCTTATAGCTTAATATATTACAACCAACACAAAACCACTTTGATACCGCATGTAGAGAGCATTGTATTTTGCATGTTTATATTCAAAATAAGACGCAAAACTAACAGCATTGTTGCTCATTACTTGACCATGGTTGAAGAAATTCTAACTAGTAGCTAACTCTGTCATCAAATTCAACTATTATCAACAGAAATCGATTTCAATTTAGACAAATTGCAAATTTATTTGCAAATGCCAATCTCCAAAGCCCAGTGGTTACTACACAAAAACACCTCGTGTGCAAAAAGCAAAACAATTTGATAACTTGAAACAGCTAAAAATTGGCATTGTAAGGCGCAGCATGCTTGAAATTAGTATTTATCTTAAAATAAAAAATAATATAATAGTATCTTTCATAGCTAATAAACTACCAAAAGGAGCATAGCAAATTACATGGTACATAATTATCTTATCACTCAAGAATTGCAATAATCGGAACAGTGAATGGGTGCAACGCTGAACCACGAGATGGGATCTCAATGCAATGCAAAGTTTTTTCGTCAAAAGATCAAGAAATTTTTATAACATAGACTTAAGAATGAAAAGAAGTCCCGGTGTAAATGCTAGGCATTATTTTCGAACCTTCACGGAGCAAACAGATAAATCGGTGCATAAAATTTGACGTCTAACGGAAATCGGATCTCATTGGTTTCGCCCTCGCTTAACTTAAAGGGCACATAACTTTTAATTTCTAGCGCCCAAAGTATCGAGTTATTTTTACAATAACAACAAAAAATATAATGCATCAATAATAAAAATACCACACACAAACATCAGCCGAGAAAAATGCAAAACAAAAGACAGACAGTACCAGAACTCAAACAACCAATGGCGAAAATAAATGATTCAAACTACAGCCTCACTTCAACAACATAGCGCCCATTAAAGCATCAACAATTTTGCGCCGCCTATGTGTCCTTGAGCATCGAACGCAGAGGATGGAACTGTTCCGAATCCAGAGGATAGAAATATTTTTCTAGTTGAATATCCCCATTACAAAATTCGATGGGGATAAACAAAGGCAATGATGCCGATACAAAATAGAGCACGAATCCATGCACAAATCAGTTTTGATTTCTGACAGAATCGGATTTATTGTAACCCCACTGTTTTTTATGCCCCCCCCCCCCCCCACAAACAAATTATAAAAAGTTATGCCCAGGAAGCTTGGGGGGCTGAATAGGTCCAGAGAATCTGAATAATAAATAAATCCTCTTTATTTTGTTACCTCAAAGCACCTTCCTGTTAACACAGATTACGCGGATAACATGTAAAACAATAATGTTTTCTGACTTAGATACCTAGAGCCAATAGACGCCTAGATGCTTGCTTTCAGTCACTGTAAAAGTTGAAAACAGAAGTACTTCAGGTAATAATACCAAAAATATATTTTTGATACATCAATTTATGTGCTCGTCCCCCAGGCCTTGGAATGGGCATTACCCATGTTTAGAACTTGATTTGAAACTATTCAAAAACTATAGTTTTTGATACCACAAAAATTATAGTGTTGAGTTCTATGATAACTCTCTTCTTAGCTTGCTTCTTCCTTTTTTTAAATCTTTTTAGAGGCGGCTATGTAGGTGCTAGTGCCAAGTGCTATATTGTATGAAGACAGAGTTATCGTTGCAATATCCTTTCTAATAAAGGCTTTTAATTGCAAGTTTTTGCTAAGTGCTATTCGAAGCGCGGGTTCGGTAAAAACGCTCTTTTTCTCTAGCATCGTCATATTACGGCTCTTTAGAAAAAGCGGAGGCGATGGGTTTCGAACCTTTAATCTTATGATTATAAACAGGGTTGCCTAGTGTGCTGTGCCAAGTGGGACTTGATTAGTGGTATTGTCAAAGTCAAGGGATTTACTAGGCTAATTAAGTATAAATGGAAAGCAACATCAATAGTGGTTTGTTCTAAGTTTTTATTGAGTAATCCAGATCAAAATGCTGAAAGTTTACTTTCTGTTTGCTCTTTTGTGGCCTCTTGTTTTCTCATCTGATGTATGCGAAGAAATTGAGCTGGGGAACGCGACTGCTGTATGTTGTGAAAAGAATGCTACATTCCGCGTTGGCCAAGTGGATGTGAGGTTCGTGCCATATCGGAGCCATATTTGTCCAGTTGGTGATGGAGGGATTGGAGATTTGTGTCCTCGATTCTTGCCAAGTTTTTCAATGATGTTCGTGTTGGTCGTGGCAGGCGTAGTAAGCATGCATTAGAAAAATAAAGGCCTGCAGTTTTGTACAAAAATAGATTAAAAGTGTCTGATTACATAGTGGTGAGGCTGTATTTGTAGATTGAGGGCCTCCTGACCGCCCACAACTCTCCTTAGGTGAGGCATAAGTGTGCTTCGTCTTGGTATGAGGGCTGTTTTTCTCAGGACATCTAGGTTCGTGGGCTCGCCCTGCCAAACGTAATTAATTTGCACGTAGGTGCGATAAATCGGCGTCTCTGGTATGCCCATTTTTATTAGCAGGGCGAGCCTCCCGTCGAATGAGAAGAGTTGTGGGGGGTCAGGCTGATAGTTCATTTGTTGTGTTTTCTTGGCTGCCGTTTTCTTCGCTGTTAAAAATAAAACTGGGACTGAATAGATAAATTGATGAATAGTTTCTTTTTTTTTCTGAGAAAGGTTAGAGTGGGAGGCCGTTCATTAGATTTTGCATCAGTGTGATAGTTGTTTGATAATCTCTTCGGGTTTATTTGCATTTTTCCCAGGAAGATTAATGTAGTAGTGATCTGTCAAGTGAGGCAGTTACATTTGCTCCACGTTGTTAGGGGAGTAGAGTAATGAAGTAAATCCCTCGGCATGGCAGTAAATGACAGTCACTAATGGAGTTTTCGGAAGTAATTCCCTCGGTATGGCAGTAATTGACAGTCACTAATGGAAGTTTTGGAGAAAAGTAAGTTGAGAACAGTGTGATTGACTTCTCTATTGATAAAGTTATTCAGAATACGTTTACTGCGAAGAGGTCAAACTTTAATAGCGGCCTTATTCGTCGACTGTTGGATCTTTTATCGAAGCTTTGCAAAAACGATTGTAATAACGAAGAGATGGGATATTCTATTTTATCAAAGTGTGGACACTAAAAGGATCGTTAATTACTTATAACAATTTAGGATTTCATAGGCTAGCATTAATTTTTTTTTGTAATTTTAAACAGAATTATCGTGTTTAGAACGACACGAGGCAGACAAGATTTGCTAATCAAAATGAACGAGTTCAAATATCAGTACTACGATCGGAAAAAACTAATAAGTCTGGGATGGAAAGAAGTGGAAACAGTCGATGGGCGGGGTATAAATATTTGGAACTCCTTAAAGAATAAGTTAACTATAGAAGGTAAAGGGGGACTGGTTGGAGAAAATGGTTGGCCAAAGGTACCATTGTCAAAAAATAATGAAGAAATTGTGGGATTACAAGAAAGTTTAGTAGAAGGGTTCCGGGGCTGTAGAGATCAGGGCGATGTGTATAATTATGTTAGTAAATTAAAGTTGGAGAGTGGTGATAGCAGGTTGTATCAAGAAGTTGGTTCGTATACTGGTATGTGTAATTCAATAGGTTAGACGTTTTGTGTGGATGGTTTGATGAGTGGTGTTTTGCTTGATGGTTTTACTGGTGTAAGGAGAGATGCCATGGTACAATAGAATGAGTGGTGGACGGTGGCACATCTGAAATTGGGGGTAATGATAGTGTTTCGAAATCGCCGTGTGGTGGGAAATTGTTTCTGATTTGTGGAAGTTATCAGACATCAAGGGATTTTCATAATGTTATGGGTACTCCGCAATATTTTATGGATTTAATTAAGAGGGGTCCTTCGGCAAGTGGTTTGGGAAAGGATGTTTGGTTTTTCATTCCGACGAAAGATAATGTGTTGTGCCAGCCTTCGTTGTGTGCGCATGCTGTCTTAACTTTTACAAGAGGTTTGTCGTTATTGACTGGCTGGGAGGCGCGTGTTCAATCGACTCAAGTTGTTGTGAAGTTCAATGGGCATCCATAATTTTCTGAAGTCCACATTTTGTCTATATCTTTTGTCAGGTTGATCAGTTTGTCTTCCACTGTTTTGTTATATATTGGGTAGGGGACCAGGATTTCAGTTTTGACAAATTTTTCTGTCAATAGAATTTTCTGATGAAGGTTGAATAATACTCCATCTTTTGTTGCCACCGATGGTTGGTTCAATTTTATCAGGAGTAAAAGTTGTTGTAAAAATAGTACGATATTGAGCATTTTGCTAACTAGGCTTGTTTGTGAAATTGAATTAGAGTCTTTGTGCGACTGATTTTGAGGTACAAAATTGTGGAAAATGATTTGAGCTGTGTCTTTTTTCTTTTTAAATTAGGATTTTTTTTGGACTGTTTTCATTGGTTGGTGACGTATCTAATGTGTATGTATAATAGAGAATTAGTGCTCAATTATTATTGGCTGTCATCTTCGAAGCCAAAAGTTTGGTGAAGGTTTCCGTTGATCTCCCGACGGTGAAGTGTTAGCGGAACAATTCTTCGTCTGTTTTGAAGCGTTGGGCCAAGGTCCGCTAGTTTTCTGTTGGATACTCTTTGAGGAAGTGGTGAAGATGTTCTTGGGTTGTCGTGTTGAGCAATAGCACTATTGTTCTCGTTATTTTCAATTTGTGAATTGTTGCCTCCTATGAAGGAGTGCTCATTGTTCTCGTCGGATCTCGGATGTTGGACATCATCGCTTGAGTTTGTATTGTTGTGTTAAATATCGTTGATCGAGTTGGTCCGGTATAAGGATTCGCCTGTAGTGTCTAATATTGGGGGCGTGTAGACGGGGCTATTAACGTCATCAAATAGATCGCCAAGGTTTTCAGATGAATCGAACGTGAAGTCATTGAGACTCTGGTTTGGTGACTGTGAGCTTGTTGCTCGTGAGTCTGCAATGCTCTCATCGTGATCAGTTTCTGTTGTATCAATTGTCAGGTTTGGGTCTGGGATGTAGCCAATTGGGAAATAAGTTATTACTTTTACCTGTTCTTCCTTTGATTTTTCTGACGTTTGCAAGAGTTTGTATAGCGATTTTTCTCGGGCCAATGCCAGATGATCATTTCTGCGAAGGTTGTATCGTCGATTTGAGCCAAAACGACTGTCGGACGGTAAGATGTTTGAGTTGTTTGAGAAGACGTAGTCTCCTGTATCAATTGATTCTGGTGTTTCTTGCATGTTTGCGCTTGGAACTGAGCCTTCCATGAAGAACGCATCTTGGTCAAACGTCGGTTCGTGTGTTATGTCATGAAATTGTATTGGCGGGTCTTCAGAAGAAAAATTAGCTGTTTGGATGTTTGAGTTGAAAGAAACTGAATGGACATCTGGTGTTGTTATTGGTAGCTGCATGTTGTCTTCGTTAATGTGGTGCCTAACTTGGTTGTCGAGCAGCTGTGGTTCTCTCTCTTCTTCTGGTATGTTGGGATCTGCTTCAAAGTTTCCGGGCTCTACATGTTCGAGGTCTTCTACTTGATATTGAGGTTTCACAGGTCGAACTCGCATTCGATGGATTCATGGATTCATTGCGTGTAATTTGTGTTGGTTTTGCGTACAATGTAGTTTGCATTCGTGAGCACTTTTTCTACTCTGTATAATGGTATCCCCTTCTGGCTTTTTCTACTCTGTATAATGGTATCCACCTGCTTTGCTGTTTATTCATCACTGCTACCTGTTTTGTGTTTTTTGGGTCAAGGATCAGGCAGTATGATTTGGGATTTAATGGTGTGGCGTTGTTCCTGTCATAGTAATTTTTATATTTCAAATAAGATGAGATTAGGCTGTCGTTTACGCTGGAGAAAAGTTCCGTAGTTTTATCTTGTAGCTCTTTAATGGAGTCGTATTTTGGGTGAGACTTTTTTGTCCATAAATTTGTGTTTTGAAATCTGAGGTCCAAAGGATTTATAGGTGTTCTGCCGTGGGAGACGTCAGATGGCGTGCAACCAAGAGCTGGTGAAAATGATGTGTTGTGAATGAATACTGCAATTTCAACGTGTCTGTGCCAATCCGACGAAGTTTGGTTTTTGTTGATTCTCAAAATTTGTTTGAGCGGTGCGTGGTTTCTTTCAAGTAAGCCAATGGTTTGCGCATGTTCAATGTGCAATGTTTGAGCTCTACCTCCAATAGGTTTGCTAGTTCGCTCATTAGTTCGGATGTAAACGCAGTACCAAGGTCACATATGATTCTTGAGGGAATGTAGGAGTGTCTCAGAAAAATGGAAACAAGGGCTCGTGCTACGATGTCTGCGTCGCCTTTCATAAGATGTGTGGCGAAAAGGTACTTCGAGAACACGTCAATACCTGAGAGAATGTACGTGTAGGGAGAAGGTTGCATCTTTCCCAACAGATATATTAGTAAAAGGTCTGCTGGGAAGTTTTGCAGAGACGAAAGTGGTTGTAATGGAGGTTTCAATGCAGATGTTGGTGCTTGTTTTGTTTGCAAGCATGTGAGACAGTTTCTGATATATTCTGTTAGGCGTTCAGTGAAATTCGGGAAGTAAAATCGTTTTCTGAATTCTGCTATTGTCAGTGAGACTCCTTTGTGCCCACTCCAAACACAGTTATGAATTCTGTAGAGTACTTCTTTCTGTAAGTGCGACGGGACGCAATATTGTTTAATAATTTGGTTTCCAGTGTGGTTATAGAACTTTCGATGATGAACGCCTCCTGTTACCGATAGTCTTAGGAACTGCTTGAGATACGTTTTTAGATTACTGGATAGATATTGTCCTGTAGTCGGTGAACCTCTCTCAAACCAGAGAAGTACCCGTTTGATATCTTTGTCTTGTTGTTGTTCTGCACGCAGGTCTAAAGGTCCGTGCCCATGAGTAATGAATTCATCCAATGGGTTTTGTTCATGCATGGCGTTTATTTGTTGCGTTGCAGGTGCTAGAATTTGCAGTTGAACGTCAGCTCGAACATTCATAGGATCTTCTCCGCTGGTTTGTTTTCTCTCAAGTAAGTATGTTTTCATAATTTTAGGGGTATCGTCATTTTCTGAGCTGCTCAGATAACTGAATGAATTGTCTGGCGTATCTGCTGCTATGTAGATTTCAATTTCGTGCAGCGGTATGCGTGAGTTGATGCGTGGCTCGAGCTTCTCTTTCGGGTTTATGTGTATTCTCGACAGATAATCCGCTGCTAAGTTGGCTTTTCCGGGTATGTGTCCCAGTATGATGTCGAAGCTGAGTACATGATCGAGAGCATTCCAAAGTGTTGGCGGTATGATTTTTGTTTGAAAGAACCTGGTTACTGATCTGTTGTCTGTCAAAATGAGAATTGGTTTTTTACATCCCCATATAATATTTGCAAAGGTGTCTAGGGCAAAGTGAACTGCGAGGAATGCTTTCGCATATATCGAAAGTTTGATTTGGTTTGGGTGGAAAATTATAGATCCAAAACTGACGGGTGCATAAATTTTCAGTTCCTGATTATCATCATTTTTTGTGTAGTCTTCTATCATTAGTACGTATCCGGCTGCGTAAAAGGATGCATCGGCCATTATTACATATTGCTGGTCAACTTTGGGTAATCTGAGTGAACGGTCATAGGCTGTTCTTAGATCATTCGTGAGCTTTTCCAGCATAACTTGGTGTTCTTATTCTATCACGAAATTGGTGTCTTTCTTAAGTAGACGGTAGAACGGTAAAAGTTTTTCAGCAAGTTCAGGGATAAAGGCTTTGTAAAATTGAATACATCCGATCATTCGTTTGACTTGTTTTGGGTTTCGCGGCATTCAGAATGTTTTCAGAAAATTTGTAATCTTCTGTGTAATTGGTGTGAGACCCTCAGAGGTTATCGTATTACCAAGGAATTGTATTTCTCTGAGTCCAAATGCACATTTGTCTGTTGCGAGTTTCATTCCTGATTCGCGGATGCATGTAAAGACTGCTCGAAGTTTTTCCAACATGTCGTTTGTGTCATGTGCTCCGATTCCAATGTCCTCGACGTACTGCAAGCATTTATCCGCTGTTATCACGTTTTTTGACGGGTCCAGTTTTTGACACATGAATGAGCTAAAAGCGCTGACACT
Source organism: Convolutriloba macropyga (assembly GCF_964194025.1). Taxonomy (NCBI): domain Eukaryota; kingdom Metazoa; phylum Xenacoelomorpha; order Acoela; family Convolutidae; genus Convolutriloba; species Convolutriloba macropyga. The sequence goes on along the minus strand of NC_134468.1, from coordinate 31,708,679 downwards.
TCTGCTTAGTCCTTGGGCCAGTCTTTTAAAAGCATATGTTCTCGATGCGAAGTTGAAGGCCAGTAACTGTACTGATTGTTCATCTGCCATTGGTACAGAGAAGTAGCCGTGGCTGCCATCCCTTTTGCAAAAGAGGTTCTTGCCGGCTAAGTGGGTTCCCGCATCTGCTAGTGTAGCTATCGGGAAGTTGTTGTTGTTGTAGTCGTTTCCAATGAGATGGTTTATTTTTCTGAGATCTACTAACATTCTGAGCTTCCCATTTGGCTTCCGTTTTGCAAATATTAGAGATGAATAGCGGCTGAATGGGAGCGTTGTTAGGACTCCGTAGTACTGGAGAAGGGCTAGTTCAGCAAGCAAATCGTCTTTGAGATGAATTGAGATTCTTTGAGTTTTTGAGTATACAGGTCTGTTTGTTTCTGGTGTCAATTTGACTGAGAAATTGTGAGTGTAGCCAATGTCAAGGCGGTGCCGTGTGAATATGTCATTGAATTCTACTAGAAGCTGTTCTGTTCTTTCTTTATCTTTTTTAGAGAGTACGCCGTCGCTCCATTTGAATGCGTTAAGAAAAGTTTTCCTGTCTTCGTTTTTCGAGAGTGTTTGAATTGCTTCAAGATTTTTAAATTTAACAAGTTCGTCATATATGCGTTTTTCAACTGCACTCATCTTGGATGTGTCGGGATTGGTTTCTGGGGCCGGAAACCAGAATCCGTTTTCGTGTTTTATTGTTATATGATTTATTTCGCCTTTTGCTGTTCTCTCTATAGATTTTTCTATTTGCTTTATTGTTTTCTTTGAGTCGCTTGATGGGAGAAGTTTTGATGGGAGCAAGTGGTATCAGGTAGCGTGCTTGCTCTGGTGTGATAATTTTGAATGTTGCTACTGGAGAGTCTTGTCTAATTTGCAGTGGAATTTCTGTTGTATTGATTGCAAGTAGGGTGGTAGTTTTGTTTTTTGTAAGTTTGTCAAGCGTGCTTGTTACACCAAGGCCCAGTTTTTCAAATTTGACAGTAGGCTCTACGAGTCCAATTTGTTCTTGTGCATCAGTTTCCTCCGATGGGATTAGTTCCAGGGATTTTTATTCCCCAGGTGAGAGCGTATAGGTTGTTTTGGTTTTGAGCATGATTTTTTTTTGAATGTTGAGACGTTTTTGTTTGTTGTTGCCTTTTATGTGCATTAGATTTAGCTGAAAAGTAAATTCTGGTGTTTGGAGTAGTCTGTTGTGGGCATCAATAATAATCTCATTTTTATCAAAGAAGGGAAAGCCAAGAAGGATAGCGGAAAGTGTTTCAAACACCATGAACTGTTCCTCAAAATGTAGGTGGCCGATTTTGAATGTCAGTTGGACTGTAAATAAATTGGGTCAATGGTGTAGGAAAGCTGTAGAAACGTCTATTTCAGGAGGATTTATTTTTTCTTGTTTTTGGTAGAGGTTTCTGCTTATTTTATCAAAATGTTTCTTTGACATGGCGCTGCTGAATGCTCCAGTGTCTGCTACTGCTTTCATTATTAATGTTTTGAACTGCAGAGGTATTATGAATACATTTTCGCTATAGTTTGTCTTGCTAACTGGTATATGTTGTAGAAAAACATGCAGGTTATTTAGTTTTTTGATTGCTGATTGAATGGCATATTTCCATCGCGGTATGCTGGTTGACGTTGTGGACAATCTCGGGCAGTGTGCTCATTGCTAGCACATGTTCTGCAAAATGTTCTCATTGGTGTAGGAGATCTTTCGGTACGTCCATTACTTCGGTCGTTTCGTTGGAAGTTTGACCTTCCTCTCGAATAATTTCCTCGACCTCTCTGAAAGCTTCCACGGTTACGTCCTCTGCTGTTGTAGTTGTTACTGTATCCTCTGCCATTTTGGTTTTCATTAAACTGGTATGTTTGTCTGTTGTAGTTGTAGCCTCTGTAGGAATTTCCTCTTCTGTAGCTAGGGTACTTAGTACTCTCCAAGCGCTGATGCGGTGGCTGTGCTACTTGCATTGATGCTATTCCTGCCGCCATTATGCTTTCTATGGCTTGGGCCACAGCAGGGTTTCCTGATGCGTTTAGTGTATTAAATGCCGTGGTGTGTTGTGGTTGGGGGTTTATCTGATCAATTCTGACTTGTCGTTTGATGATAGCGCATAGTTCGTTCACCGTGATTTTGTCATTCTCTTTCAGCAGCACTTTCTTGTACTTGAAGGGCATGCCTTGAATGAAATGTTCTCTTATTCGTCTTGTTGTTTCGTCAGTGCGGTCGATGTGAGCTGCAGGATCGTCCACAATTGCGAGGTTGGCGAGGCGTTGCAGATCTGTGAGGAAGTCATCTGGTTGTTCTTTCACTGGATCAAACTTTCTCGATTGTAGATGGAGCTCAAAGTTTCATCTTTGATCTGCTCCTGCATATCGGTTGCGTTGTTGTTCAAGCGAATCGTCTAGGTCTTTCCTTGTGTTTTCGGCGAGTCGAAGGTAATAGTTGAGTGCATTACCAGCTAAGTGTAGGTGAAGATATCGTGCCCGTTGGTGAATCGCTTCACGAATTCTAGCTACGGCAATGCTTGCTCTCAGTAGTCCTTCAAATTCAAGCCAGTTTTCGTTTGGTAGTCCTGAGAACCTTTTCAGATTTACGTGAGGCGGACTTGGATCTGCCATTTTGTTTTAATCAGTTCGTTGTTGAAGTGTTTCTGTGGAAAGAAGAATTTGTGCGCTTCTCCAATTTAGCTGTGTCACAGAGTTTGCAGTTTAGGCTATTTGGTTGGTCTTTTTTGTTCTTCGCTGCAAGTTTTTGGCTTACTTTTCTGTCGATTGTTTTGTCTATGAAGAATACGAACGGGTTTCTAGGATGATAGCCTTCCAACAGTGTCATAGAAGTATTGTTGTGGTTTGCGTTGTATTTTTTCTTTGCCAGCAAAACAAATAGGTTGATGCTCAAATAATTTTGAATGGATAAAGTTGGTTTGTGCTTGTGGTTTGGTTAATTTCTCGAATTCAATAGTTTTGAAAGAAATTGTAAAGTTCTGAGTTTTTTGTAATACGGATCCGTTTGATGTCGGTTTGATTTTCTTCTTGTGCGATAAAATAAAGGCTGATTCCAGTGTTTGTTTTTCTAATGATTCGGAGATTGTAAGTTGTTCCGTTAATGGCTAATTCCATGAGTTGCAAATTTTTTTTTCTTTTTAACAGAAGTAAGCGTTCAACATCTCTGTCGCCATAAGATAACTCTCTTCTTATCTTGCTTCTTCCTTTTTCATTTTCTTAGAGGCGGCTATGTAGGTGATAGTGCCCTATCCTTTCTAATAAAGGCTTTTAATTGCAAGTTTTTGCTAAGTGCTATTCGGAGCGCGGGTTCGGTAAAGACGCTCTTTTTCTGCTACAAGTTTTCAATTCAAGTAATTTAGTAAGCAACTGAACTGTACTGAGCAGAGTCGTCTGTATGAATTTCAAGATAATAAATGCGTGCTGTATGAATTTACAAAAGTCTTTTTCAACCAATCAAAATTTAGCATCGTCATAAGTTCTTTATTTCACAGTCGAGCGAGCATCGAAACGCGTCTTATGGGTCGAGCAAAAATCTTTTTATGGGCATGTTTTGTCGAACATGATCTATATTCATTGACATTTTGGGTCAAGCAAGTTCGCGAATGACAGGATTATAGCAGAAAAATTAAAAAAACAGTTCGTTGCAGTTGAGCTCCATTTTAATTGGTGAATAATATCTAATCTGCATAAATTATTTTCTCAGAAAATTATTTCTAGTCAGTTGTCGAGTCGATCTGATAAAAAGCACAAAAAATTTTGACAAAATATTAGCACTGCTTGATAAAAGAATTGCTTGATAACTGTTTACTGAATTCCTTTTCCAAAATTTTTATTTATTTATATTTCACAAAGAGTACATACTTATTGAGCCTCAATGAATAACAAAAAATTACAACTAACGCATTTTCTGATTCCATTAGTTTTTCAAATATTTTAATTAATGCGAGAACACCTTACAAGCTCAACTAGTGTTATGTTGTTGCACAGTAAACTTACATAAAATAATTCAATTCGCCGAGAAGAATCAGTTTAGAAGGTACTCTCATAAAAGTATTGAAATTACAGGAATCTTACAAAAAAGTATCTTTTGTTATTCCGACATAAATTAGTTATCTTGCAAAACCCAGTCATAAAAATAGCTATATTGTAGTACTCTGGCAGAAAATGGTTATCTTGCAAGAATCTGTCAGAAATTTATCGCAGAAGACGCATCGTCTTGTATGAATTTACCAGATTCCTACAAGATAACCATCCACTCTCGACTAGGGTACGCACAAACTTCAAAAGAAGTCAATCACAAAGAAAAGAAAATCTATAGAGGAATCAGAGGAATAAAACTACAGAATATAAAAATATTTTCTTGTTGAATGTTTTCCTGGATATATTCTGTTTCCCCCCCCCCAGCTTAGTGAGCATAATTTTTTTATGACCCCTAGGCGCACGTGCTATTTTCTTACATCGTAACATGCTATATAACAGCATATAATTTGTAACTGGGGGTCATAAAAAACACTGGGGGGCCGAACCAGAATAGGTCCAATTTCCGTGATCGGAAAACTTTAAACACATGTTGAAAAGAGTGTCTTTAGTATTAAAAGCAAAAACTCGGACCTTATACAAGCTTTTTCTTCTTTATTATCTAGTGATATTCAAAACGAATATTGCTTCAGAAGCTAATTAAGCCTTTATAGCTCTCTTTCATACCTCGGTTACGACATAAATACAGACACCAAAAAAATCAAAAATTTCTGTTTTTCTTTTAAATCTTCTGTGTTCTGTTGAATCTGATCGCTTTTCAATGTTTCTCATCAGTCGTTTATGTCCTGATTGGCTTTTTGCGAATAATAGGCGTGGATTTCTAAGGGCAATTATATCGGTAATCGTAAAACTGACACAAACTCGAATTTTTTTAATTTAGAAATTATTGTCAGTTACAATTAAATTTGTAAAATATCGCTGACTTGCTTTCAAAGAGATTTGAAAACACACGGTGTTGATAATGGAAACATTTAAGGCAGCTATTAGTACCAAAAAATTGCGTTTTATTTTTAATTTTCTCAGGCTTTCGAACAGTTTTCGCAATCTGCTTCAATTTGTGACTAACATTCAAAGGAACTTAGTCCTCCACAATAACTCTCTCTTTCTCCTACATACGCGTACCACACACGTTTCATACACCCGCACACACATTGGTACACCCACTCAAGATTGCACAAACACCAACACAAATACAAACCTCGCCACCAAGAAAAAAATATCAGATCTTTTTGGCATCTAGTCTTTACTCAAGGATCGTCACAATTCAATTCGGTCTTTAATGTTTTTCCTGGGCAATTTAAAATGAATATTTTGAAGTTCCTCAAAATTTTAGTTTCAAAATTTTTGATGTTTGATGAGCATAATCGGCCATTTGTTTTTTGAAAAATCTCGCAGGTGGGTTACCATTTAAAAATAAGAAACTATTTTGTTTTTGAAAATATATAAATCCTCAATTTGTAGCACATATTAAGTATTTTTTCTAGTTTTTTTAAGTTCTGAAAGTTTTTGCTTCTGCATAATTAACCTAATTAATTGCAAAGAGATCAGGTGACAAATTTTGGTAATTTTTACAGTCAAATTGGAGTATTGATTTCGGTTACGCAAAAAGGAAAGACAGTAACGAAAAATTTGACCCTGAGGTGGAAGTCAAACAAAACCATTTGAATTATTTTTACTGTTTTTTGTTACTCTCTCTGCATTCTGCGTAACCGAAATCACTACTCCAATTTAAATTCAAAAAATATCAAAATTTGTCACCAGATCTCGAAAAAGACAGCGCCTTCATACAATTCAAGTTCTTTGAATTGTAAACAAAAACAAAGCAGGATATTGTCTGAAGTACAATTCAACCCGATTTTCATTGACCAAACAAACAAACATAACCGACTAACGTCGTGCGAATTGCTCTCAAACGACCGGTTGGCTTCGTCAGTAGCTAGCCACGGTAGTGAGGCTAGCCTTAGCTTAATTGAAGGGGCGTCAGGTGAGCGCAACGGGGGGATGCTCCGGGGGCTGATGGGCAACCGTGGGGGGGGCACCGGTGGGGATCCCGTTTTTGTCTGCACGGAGCCCTTACGGCCTAAACGATGTACATGGGTGCATTGAGGGGGGGGGGGGTTGTTGTTGTGGGCGCTACCTGTTTATTATGTTTTTGAGGACGAAAAGTCAAATGGGTCAGACGAAAAATTGGTCAAGCGAAAAATCTTTTAGAAGACCAATAGGACTAATATAATTGCTACAAACTTTGTCGTTTATTTTGGAACAATAATTGAGCTTTGCAATAGGGCGACGCTCAATTAACCTTTTCTTTATATATGTGATGTCTGCGTACGATTCTTCCTTTATGTAGAGCAGTTTAATTGCGAATCTCTTGTTTAACATCGTAGCGGAAGATCAGTCAACTCCAGCGCAGGAAAAAAACAAGCGGTATCAATGTTGCACTTTTGACATTCTTAATGCTCTGTTTGCAATTCTGCTTCTTGATGTAAAGGAAACCAATTTGTCAAATTAAAATTACTTCCGATATTTAAAACAAACGTTTTCGAATTTTACGTTCATCGTCAGGTTAAAACTGTTTTACTGTTTTACAAATTGTTAAAAGATAAAATGAGTATGTATTTACATTTGTCTGAGACGACAATTAAAACAATTCTAGGAACTATTCTACAAAATCAATCGAAAATTTTTCCCTATATACAATATTTAGCCTATTTACATTACATATTTACATCTGTTATCAATTCATTTCAAAACATTCTTATTCCGGATTTTTCGATTTTGGCCATGTTCTTGTATTTTTAGAGTTATTCCGAATTTGCCCTAACCATAAGTATCCCTCTTGTGAAGGTTTTGCAAATTTCGGTTTGTCATGCTCAAAAAGTTGTTTGCCCTATGTATTCTCATCTAGTCAAAATTATGATTTGAACTAATATTTTAGCGTGAGTTTCCTCTCCCTATATTCATCGCGTGTGTTTATTGTCGGCTTCAGCTTGCTGATATATATAGCATCGATAATCATTAGTTTTTCTACTGTCCGACAGACGTCCAGAATTTTCCATTCAATGTCATTGGTGGCACCATGGCATTCAACCAGAAGTTGACCCATCTGTGAATCTTTCTTTTGATGTTATCCTCGTGGTAACTTGCCGGCTCGTTTGCCCAACATAGATGGATCCACATCCATTACATTTAATCCCATATACCACGTGGGATTTCAGGTCTCTATCGAAAGATGATTTCAGGGTGGGGAGGCACGATCTTAATTTCCGCGCTGTAAAAACTACTTGCAATTCGCATAGTTTCTTCAGTTTGCTTGCTAAGTTTTGAGTCAGGTTGCCTCTGTATTGTAGAAAAATAGTTGGCTTATCAATAGATTTAGTCTTGTTTTTTGATGCTTTTTTGGTGTTGTTCTTAATTGGTTTTTACCGCCACTTATTATCTTTTCTAGAGTCTGATTCACTATTTTTGAAGACCATTCCTCTGGATATTGATTTTTGGTCCAGCAAGTTTTGTTCTTTACAAGAGCCTGATCGAAGGCCAACCAATTAGAGGTTGCATTAAAAACTCTGTGAACCGGGCCTTGAATCACATTTTTCTTATGCTGAAGCGGTGCACAGCTGCGAAAATTCAGTATTATTCCAGTGTCAGTTGGTTTTTGATACCAATGACAGGTGATATTATTTCTGCTGCTCACATTTACGTTAATGTCAAGAAAACCAAATCCCCATCCATGTTCAATTTTTCTAAGGTAAATTGCAGGTTGTTGTGTAATGCGTTTGCAAATTTTAAATACTCATCGGGTCACCACGAACCGTGCAGATAATATCATCCACATACCTTTTAAACAATTTCATCTCCTTATCATGCCCCACTGTCTGTTAATTGCTGCAAAATTACAAATCCAAACAACATCCTGCATTTTGGCGTATTCCTCATTCGATATTTTTTGGCATCTTGCATGAAACCAGTTTTTGCATGACTCACATTCTACTCCTTTTCCTCGGTAAGTCACTCTCCGGTTACAGTCTTTGCACTTCCCGTTTTGGTCGGATCTGGAAAAGTTTTCACTGAGCTCCGGTTTTTGCAGTGATTCCTCAAACGATTTCATCCCCACGTTTGCTAGTATTATAGCCAGTGATGCACCCATAGCCAGACCATCTGATTGCACATAACAGAACCCATTACATTTGAAATGAACATTCGTCACCGCAAGCTTTAGCAAACTTTTCATGGCGGACCTTGGGATATCTGGAGTTGGTTGCTTGAATAGAGTTCTCTTAGAGCTATTTCTATAGCCTCTCCAACTGGAACGTTGGTATACAAACTTTTTACGTCAAGAGATACTATCTGCTCGTCATCTTCAAGAGTGAGAGACTCTAAGGCTTTTCTAGCATCTTGCGTGTTGGTTTCAATGTTTGCGCCCCGTAGTTTCTGGAAAAATAGTGTCAGAAATCTGTTTAAGTTTTCGTAGCTGCTACCAGGTATTGAAAAAACAGGTGGGAGAGGTGTATCTTTTTTATGTACTTTTGCCAGGCCATAAAGTCTCGCTGGTTGCGAACCTGTTGACCTGAGTCTTTGATAAATTTTGTCACTAATTTTTCCTTGCTTCATTAATTGTTGCAGGCTGTTATTGATCTGTTTTTCATTTTTGATCACAAGTTCATCTCAATACGGTAATTGCAGCTAGTGACCTTATTTAAAATTTTGAAGTAATCAAGATAGGGTTTGAAACAGTTTGATTTTTTCAAAATATACCTGAGCCACGTCTTTGGTAGCAGCAACCACATACCTCAAAGAAGCTCAAGGACAAGGGGCAATGAAGCCCGATTGTTCAGGAGCTCCTCCCCAGTCTGTGTCTGTTGCACCTTCCTTGCCTTGGCTCTCTGCTTCTTGATCTGCTTGTCATATTTGTACCCTGCGCAACCAACTTTGATTGAAGCAAAAAAAATTGATCTCATTTTAAAGCAAAAAAAATTTGCTTGGCCAGTTTGAATAGCGTTCGAAATTTTTAACAAATTAAAAGGCTAGAACCACTGCTGTCCATAAGCTTACTGGTCCGCTATTTCGAGATTTTGGTCGGCTCCACTCTAGTTTTCAAATAGTGCTGTTTGCAACTTAGAGAGATAGTAGTTCGTCGGGTTTCATCTTCAGCTGCCGCGAAGGTAATGATCAGCATTTCAGTGAGCTTGAACCCATCTTTGGTTTTGCCTCATTGCGAAGAATATACCATTCTAATGTTTAACTTCAAATAAGTTTCTCAGCGACCCAACTTTTTCGGGGAAAATGTTGGGCGAATTTTCAATAGCGGCAGTTTATATTTCTCAGCCTCATTTCTCGAGTTGTTGCTTTGGGCTACGAAAAACTGCGTTTTAGCGTCGAACTACCAGCATTTAAAGCCTATGTTGATTACTGGACATGTACATGGACAAATGCATGTACACTCAGCCGTGTCCGCATAAAACAGTCCCAAACTGCAAAATATTCCCAGACCAAATAGTTCAATAAAAACGAACAATTAAATATAATCTACAAAAAATTGCCAAACATGATCTATAAGTTAGGCTTCTGAATAAAAAACGTATTCAGAAGCTTAACTCATAGGTTATGTTTGTTAATTATTTGTAGATTATATATTATTGTCTGCTTTTATTGGAGAATTTTGTCTGTTCGAAACTGAAGCGGCAGCAAAATGGTACTCAAAAAACATCAGAGAAACACCTTTAGATAGAGCATTGGCAAAAGTGCAAAAATATCTGCTTGACAACGCCCTGATTTCTGTCCTCTTTGATAAGGCGGTTGGTTTTTGTGTTATGAAGAAGAGCACGTACGCAGAAAAACTGGAAAAAAACACTAGATTGCAAACTGTTCAGAAAACTTGAAAAGAGTTGGGATAATATCGTAATGAAAAAAGAAAAAGAACTAAACAAAGAACTTTTGGATATGAGAAAAGGGAAGTCACCGTATCAGATTTACGAAGCTTTAAAGTCCACCGGAGCACAACCGTCAATGTTTTAAGGATTAGCTAAGGTACAGAAAAAAGAACCCCCTCTAGACCTGTTCTCTCTATCCCGGGAAGTTGTTACCAAAAACTTAACAAGTTTCTAACACCCTTTTTCAGTAAGATTGAAGGAGCAATCATAGAAACTAACACCAATGACGCACGAAAGACTCTGGAGCAAATAAAACTTGAAACAGATGAAAAAATCCTATCATTAGATAAAAGAGGTTTTTACACCACCATTCCCGTAAAGGAAGCCAAAAACATTGCCCTGCAATCGCTTTATGCTAGGGACGAAAAACCAGACATAACTAGAACAACAATGAAACGTCTGCTTGAATTAGTCGTCACGAACGTCCATTTCAAATCCAATGAAAGTTGGTACTGTCAGAAAAATGAATTGGCATTGTTTCGTCATTGGCGGTGCTTTTGGCTAACCTTTGGATGAAATTGTGGGAGCCACAATTTACAGACGCCTAAATGTAAAATCAACGCACGATTGAGCACCTTTCGCAACTGCAAACATTGTGTATCAGCATGTTCCAGGTGTTGAGTCTGAAATTTGCAAAACATGGTTCCACGCAAAATATCAGCGAATAAGTAAAACAGAATATGATAGCATGGAAAACCAGTTCTGGTTGTGCTCATTCTGCGTGAAAATGATGAGACTGACATTAACGATTCGCCCGAAACAAAAGTTTTTCTAAGATATGTCGAGGACCTTGTGAGAACAGTAAGAGGTAAAACGAAAGAGCTTTTATATGCAGTCAATAACCTCCATCCAAATCTTCAATTTACACTAGAAACAACGGATGACAAAAAGAATTTGCTACTTCTGGACAAGTCAATTAACGTACAACCGGAGGGTACAATTTCTTGCACATGGTATTAAAAACCATCAGATACTAGAACAATTCTGAACTATCGTAGCTGTGCACCCCTTCAACATCAGAAAAGCATAAAACAAGGAACAATACACTGCCTATTCCGAGGCACTAGCAATTGCGAAGCGTTCCACGAAATACTGACAAAAATTAAAATATTTGGGAACGTAATCAGTATCCTAGGCATTGGGTAGGGAAAATTGTCAAGGTAATAATTAACGAACTGCGAAGGAAAGAACGAGGAAAAAGATATATCCTTGGTGTAGCCGTAAAACAACAAAACAAATTGAAAAAAACATTTTGTGTTTCAGTAGAGGCAACATTTCTAATGAATTTGTAAAGAAGCTGAACAAAATTCATGCTGTACAGACAATTTTCACCACTCGGAAACTTAAGAGCAGTTTACCCAGCCTTAAGTCAAGCTTTGATAAAGACCTCAAATCCCACGTGGTTCTTGAACTCAATTGTAATGGATACAAATCCATGTATGTTGGGCAGACATGCCAACATATTACCACAAGGCTTGCAGAACTTCCCATGGCAGACTCACCGATGTGAAAACATACATTTGAGTGCAACGGTGATAAAACAGCTTTCCAGTGGAAGATATTAAACCAGCACGGCAACGAATCAAAGTTAATGACACTAGAGGCGCTTTATATAAGAACATTGAACCCGGCCCTTAACACGCACAACAAATACCGAACACAACAATTGACAGAGAAGGCTTAGTTTGGAGATGAAAGTTCGACTTCATAGAAAGACACGTTACAAACGAAAATTTCTACTTTACAAATGAACAGAACGAATTAATCATAAGGTAATTTATTTATAATATTCTAATTAAAAAACATGTCGATATGTATCTGCTACATCGAATCGGAGTAATATATATACTCAGAGGTAAAATTTTTTAGATACGACTGTAGATATGTAATAAAGCGTTTTTAATTTCCCTGAATGAGTGGTTTTTAGTGATATGCTTTATATTTTCTGGCTTCTCATTTTAGCATTTTGTATTCTTTATAACCTGACGAAGAACTCAGTTCGAAAACGTTCGTTGACGATATTTTTTTAAATCTATTTCGTCTGGGAATATTTTGCAGCGTGGGATTGTTTTATGCGGACAGGGCTGAGTGTACATGCATTTGTCCATGTCGTACATGCCCAGTAAGCAATATAAAATTGGCCGTACATGCTTGCAGTACAACGCAAAACGCAATTGGATATCATTTAAAGATTGAACAAGAAAACTTCATAATTTGGCAAAAACTGTGTTGTCGGCTTAATGTCAGTTTAATAATTGTTAAACTGTGTCAGCTGTTGTGCTTATGTTTAAATCAATTCTTAGTTGGAGCTACTTCGGGGACTAATTTTTCTGCTTACTGGGGACTGTTTTGTCCGGGAATTTTTTGCTGTTTGCGACAGTTTTGTTTCGGACTATGTTGTCCGGGATCTTTTGTCTGTTCACCCGCAACAATACTTAAAAACGCATCCAATATGAAGCGATCAACCTGAGAAATGAGTCTCAGTCTTCTCCACTGCCGGTTTTGAGGAGACCGCTGTTGATAATTAGAAGCGATCAGCTAAGTATTCTATTTAAAAGTAAGCTACCAAGTGGCAGAATTTTTTTAAGAGGGTTTACAAATTTAATTTGACGACTCTTTCTTTTTTGGAGCTATAATTACACGCTTTTTTATTTTGCAGTTTTTAATATTACAGTAGTATCCCGTGTCCAATAGGTATTAAATGCAATGAATGGTGCGTGAAATACAAAGAAAGAATTTATTTGAAGAAAAACTTAGGCCAAAAACTGTTTATTTTAAGGTTGCACTGAGTAGTCAGCTCTGATGGTAGGTTTTATATTCAATGATTGAATAAAATCGTTAGGTTTTTCCGTACCAAATCATCATGTAAAATTAACCAAGACAATATTGACATGTCAGGTTTGTTATGCTCAAAACCAAAGCCATGTTTCATCAAACTGTTTTATTTTATTGGCGCCTATCAAACATGTCAGCCATAAATCAAGTTAAAATTTGATAAATCAAGGATGTGAACTACATCTTTAATCGTGTAGACAAAGCCATAAATCAAGGATGTGAACTACATCTTTGATCGTGTAGACAAAGGTTTTGGTGCTCTTTCTCTTTCTATATACGTGTAACACTCACACTATCGTACTCTCAATAAGCATAGAGTGTAACATTTTCTGTATTCAAACACAATTTTGACTCACAACTTTTTTCGGTTCTTTTCTGTTTCGCCCCCAGTGTTCTTTGTACTCCCCGAGTTAAAATTTTTAGGTTATATAGCACGTCACTATGTAAAAAATTAGCAGATGCGCCTGGGTGGGTAAAAAACAAGCTCACTAAGCTTCAAAACAGAATAGATCATCTAGTCAAATGAATATCTTAGTTTTCAAAAACTTTGTACTTTTATATAAAGTGTTCTTTTAGAGTAAAATTTACTTGTTCATGAGCTTCAGTGCTTTTTCCAGTTCAAAACTATAATAGACTCCTTATGATGCTAAGCTCACCAAAAGTTTTGTATGCACAATTGATGGCTTGAAGGAACTCTGCACCATGGTGTGTCTACAGTGTGCGTCAATAGGCTCAATGATTTTTTATATGTTTTTTGGCGGCAGAACTCTTCACCATTAACGTCTCGTTCGGCGAAGCAGGCCAATTAATTATGTTATTGCTGTCGCCTTAGTTCTAGCTGTCTTTTTTTCCGAGAAAATCCCTTGTATATCAATAAAAGTGTATTTTCTCCGGCACTCGTTGACTAAAAATTGGTTATAACTTTCCAGTAGTAGCTCTGACCGCAATCATTCAATTTCGTTTTTTTCCAGTTTCTGGGCTCCTTCGCTCTTTTTGAACTCCCCCAACTTTTGTCCCAATGAGTCAAACAATTTCTCCTGCATTCTGGGAGAAATTTCTGGTTGGTTCTGCCTTTAGATTGCAGCCTTCTCATAGCGATGCAGACTTGTTGCTGATTTTATGTTTGCCAACTTTTTCCCCGTTTTTTCCCATAATGCAATTGTAGTTTAATTATAGTGAAGCTCGACTAAATATATTTGAAATTAAGTTTTTGTGCTATTCAACATTTTCAGATCTGCCTACGGACTTCAAAGCACTTCAGCTAGTACAAGAAATGACTAAAATGTTTTAGGTTCTAGTAGTTCTAACGTAGACATCATACAAGTTTGAGATAAGCAAGATTCAACTTGATGAACTCAGTTGGAAATTACAGTTGTAACATTCCGCAATATTGTTGTTAAAAACAGATTCTTTTTTGGACACAAACTCAAGATGTCTCCTTATTTATTTTTTGGCCTTCAATAAAATACATATTTTTCTTTTCCCCCATACTTGAGACATCTTCCTTTTTTCAGTCTTGAACTCAAACAATTAGTTTTTTCAACATCGGACTCGTTCAAAATCTCAGTGTCCTCACCCATTCTCTTTTGATATCTGCGATCATTAAATAGTTTGAATATCTTAATAAACATTCTTGTTCTCGTTATTATACAATTTTGTTCTCGTTTATTTCCTGTGAGTAACTGATTCTCAATTTTTATTTGCGTTACTGAGTTAAAACTCCGCGACAGTTGTTGCCAGCATGCTCTATTAAAGACAAAATCTAATGTTAAACAAGAAAAAGTTAACAAATAAAAATTAATGTTAAACAAATAAAAACAAACAATTACAATTTTCAAAAAATCGATTGAAAGAACTAAGAAAACGATATAACGTTGGCGTATCCGTAAAACAACAGAAACAAAATGAGAAAAAAACAATTTGTTTTACAGTACAGAGGCAACATTTCTAACGAATTTATAAAAAAAGCTGAACAAAATTCATGCTGTACAGACAATTTTCACCACTCAGAAACTTAAGAGCCGTTTACCTAGCCTTAAGTCTAGCTTTGATAAAGACCTCAAATCCCACGCGATTCATGGACTCAATTGTAATGGTTACAAATCCATGCACATAGGGCAGACATTCCAACATATTACCACAAGGCTTGCAGAGCTTTCCATGGCAGCCTCACCGATGGGAATAAATGCAATTGAGTGCAATGGTGATAAAACAGCTTCCCATTGGAAGATATTACGCCAGTGCGGCAACTAATCTAAGTTATTGACAGCGTTTTATATAAGAAAACTAAAACTGGCCATCAACACGCACAAAGAATACCAATTACGAGATTTGACACAGAAAGCTTAGTTTGGAGATGAAAGTCCAACTTGTTAGAAAGACACGTTACAAACAAAAATTTCAACTTTACAATTGAACAGAACGAATTAAATATAAGGTAATTTATGAATAATATTTGAATTAAAAAACAAGTCGATATGTGTCTGCTACATCAAATCAAAATCATATATATATACTCAGATGTAAAATTTTTAGATACGATTGCAATAAGTAATAGTACTTTCTCAATTTCCTTGAAAGAGTAGTTTTTAGTGATTAGCATTTTATTTTTTAGCTTTTCATTTTCATTTTGTATTCTTTATGACCTGACGATGAACTTAGAGTTCGAAAACGTTCGTAAGAAATTTATTATTTGACGATGTGTTTTTTAAATCTATTTCGGCTGGGAATATTTTGCAGCGTGGGACTGTTTTATGCGGACACGGCTTAGCGTATATTCATTTGTCCATGTCGAAGATCCCAAGTAAGCAATTTAAAAATGGCCTTACTTGCTGGCAATTCGACGCTAAAACGCAAATTGATATCAATTAAAGATTAAACAAAAAAACCTTCCTAATTAGGCAAAAATATGTTGTCGGCTTAAGATCAGTTCAGTATTTGTGAAATAACATAATCATATAAATAACTTTTAGTTTGGGCTACTTCATGGACTTATTTGTCTGCTCACTTGGGAGTGCTTTGTCCTGGAATAAATTGCTATTCGGGAAAGTTTTACTCGGGACTATATTGTCCGGGATGTTTTGTCTGTTCACCCGTTACAGTACTTGAAAACGCCTATGTCGGATATGTCATGATCAATCTGAGAAATGAGTCTCAGACTACTCCAATGCCGATTTTGAGGAGACCGCTTTTGATAATTAGAAGCGAACAGCTAAGTATTCTATTTAAAAGTAAGCTACCACTTGAAAAGAAGAAAAACGTTAAATAAAATTTGCGACAGAGTGGCTGAATTTTTTAAAGTTGGTTTACAAATCTAATTTGACGGCTCTCTCACTTCTAGAGCGATAATTACACGTTATTTTTCGCAGTCTTTAATATTACAGTAGCCTCCCGTGTCCAATATGTTTTTTTTAATGATTGGTGAGTGGTACTTGTTGAAATAAAAATGAAGAATTTGAATGAAGAAGTAGTTAGGCCAAAAAACTGTTAATTTAAAGATTGAACTGAGTGGTCAGCTCTGATGTTAGGTTTTATATTCAATGATTGAATAAAACACTTAGGTTTTTCTGTACCAAATCATCGTGGAAAAATAACCAAGACAATATTGACATGTCAGGTTTGTTATGTTCAAAACCCAAGCCGTGTTTCATCAAACTGTTTTATTTTACTGACGCCTATCAAATGTGTCAGCCATAAATCATGTAATAAATTAGGATGTGAACTACATCTTTGATCGCTTAGACAAAGGTTTTGGTGCTCTTTCTCTTTCTATATACGTGTAACACTCACACTATCGTACTCTCAATAACCATAGAGTGTAACGTTTTCTGTATTCAAACACTATTTTGACTCATAACTTTTTATTCTGACTCATAACTTTTTTTCAGTTTTATTCTGTTTGACCCCCCAGTGTTTTTAC
>NC_134468.1:31617618-31691733 GCF_964194025.1 Convolutriloba macropyga | reverse complement strand
TTGCTAAAAAAACAGATTCGAATCCAAATAATTACCATCCTATGATAGAAGGATGTCAATTTCCTAATAAAGAGGCAACTTTTTAAGAAAAATGCTCACAAAACATTGTCTATCAGACGTCCGTCGTTGTGCGAGTGGTAGGAAGTTTTGAAGACAAAAAGACAAAGTAGAGCGCAACTCGACCGCACAGCAATCATTGCTAATTACCTAGCCAACACTAATCAATTCGCATTTTTTGTATGTTTAACTTAACACAATCAGATTATGTGGCCGATCAAAGTTAAGCATTTGTCGGTTCAAACAACTAGGTTTTTGTATTTCTTGGGTAGTTCCGAGTTTGCCCTAACCCTAAGTATCCTCTTTTGGGGGTTTTGCGAATTTCGTTTTGTCATGCACAAAGTATTGTTTCCTTGTATTTTTTCCCTTGTCAACACTTTGATTTGTCGTAATATTTTATCGTGACTTCCCGCCGCTATAATCATCGCTTGTGATTAGTCCCGTCTTCTGCTGATGTATATTGCTTCGATGGTCATGAGTTTTTTAACTGTGCGACAAGCATCCAAAACTTTCCATTCAATGTCATTCGTGGAGCCACCACATTCAAAAAGATACTTAAACATCTGTGAATTCTTTGTATCAAGTTTTGATATCATAATGATAACATGCAGGGTTTTCTGCCCAACATAATTGGATCCGCTTCCATTACTTTTCATGTCAAATACGATGTGGGAATTCAGGTTTCTATCGAAAGATGATTTTAGGGTAGTGAGGCATGATTTAATCTTTGCCTTATGGATACAACTTGCAAGTCATATAGTTTCTTCAATCTGCTTGCAAAGTTTTGTGTAAGGTTGAATCTGTATTGAAGAAAAAGGTTGGTTTATCATGAGATCCAGACTTGCCAATTTGATGCTCTTTTGATGTTGTAATCATTAAACCATCACTGCTAATTAGTATATTTTCTCGGGTTCGGTTCAAGCCGGCAAGTTACCACTAGGATACCAGAACATCAAAGATTAGGAAAGGGTCAACATCTTGCTGAATATGGTGGCTCTACGAACGACTTTGACTGGGAAATCATGGACGCCTGCCACACAGTAGAGATACTCAAAACCATAGAAGTTTTATACATCAGCAAATTGAAGCTGGCGATAAGTATGCAACTTACAATTATACAAAACCGTTTTTCTTGCAAAACATTAACCGAACACAAATTAGTTTAACACAACAATAACAGCGGAACTCATTTTACCCTAAAAATATAAAAGCGTATTTCCCGTAAACGTTACAAATACCTTGTCCATCTATAGGAAGGTGTTCAAAGAAAGAGTATATTAACCAACACATGCTTGTGAAATACCTTTTTTCATTATTTAAATAAAATTATAAGTTTCCTCCAAAACACAATTCTAATTAAAAGTCTCTCTCTCACTCTCTCTCTAAAATTCTCTCAGTCTCTAATTATCTCAATTCTGTCATTCTTGAACTTTTATTTCTTAACTCAACCTCTTTCATACTGTTTGTCCCCTTCCCTCAATTGCAAATTTCATCAGTTCAACAGAGCACAGCCTCAACTTTCCAAATTTAACTGCTTGCTCACAGCAGCAACTTACAACACACTCTCCAACTCTCTAAATCAATTTTGCTCCATCCAGTGGTAGCTGCACCTTCTCTAACATGTTTTTAAGTCATTGTGTTTATCAAAAAATCATCCTTTTTTGGAAATTGACCAAGTATGCACATTACTTTACGTCAACGCATAGAACAATTTGATAACGACTACACGCAGAAACTGCGATAAATCACAGACTCTAAGTCATAACAAATCAGATTTCACAAACAACTTTAGATCATCTATTCTACACAGAAAACTGATGCAATTCTGTTTTCTCTATGAGTAACTTTGGTAACGAAGATATTGCGTTCTTTTCGCCACCTAAAATTACAAATCAAGCAAACACATTTTTTTCGTTTTTGTTGTACACAATCATGCTATACTACCTCATTGAAATTAGATGCTAACCCGGCTTCTTACATTTTTAAGAGCTTTGAAGCAAATTACGAGCAAGCAGCAATACGAGCCTTAAGAAATCAGCAAAAAAAATTGGGTCCGTCGTTACCAGATCCTACCCACGCTAGTGGCTATGTTCTCGCAGAATAAAATTATCCAAGTATGCAGTTTTGCATTATACAAACATCCTAAGGTCAAAGAAATAATTTCAAAACTGCCCTCAAAAGATGCCATTAATTTGCCAAATTTAATATCAGTGTTAGTAACATGGAACCACTTTTCTCCCCGCTTCCAAGCTCGCCAAAAAATTACTGGACTCCAACTGGTTAAAAAATGGCACCATGAACCACAATCTATCAAAACTGACCTCATAAAGGACCAACGAGGGTAATCTAATAAGAAAACTCGACAAGGTTGATTCCTGTTTTACCGCTGGGCAACTGCTCGCTTTCCAAAACAGAAGTCTTGTGTTTAAACCCTCCAGTCATAATCGGATTCCCAACGGTAGGGAATATCCTTGAGCAAATTTTTCGATAAAAAATCTGTGCTTTGAATAACAAGTCATGCATACACGACGTTGCTCACCTCAACTTAAACATATTACCCTGACACTTGACTTACAAACAGAAAACATTTGCCATAAAAGTGTTAGTATAAAACGTAAAATTGATTAAAGGTACTGTTCAACAAAATATGCAATCAATGCTTCCACTATTTAGACGCCCAATAACCTCCGTAGGTTGATCGCAACCTGGTATAATTTTTTTCCAAAACAGATGCATCATTGAACCAAATAGTGAAACCAACACCGGACATCAAACAACGCCCACATGCATACAACTCAATTTGGAGACTTTCCATACGATGAGTCAGTTTTCTTTAAAAACAACCGAAGTATTTACTGAATCACTCCACAATTGTAATGATCATAAACTTTAATAGACTACAAAATATCAAGATTTTTTAATCTAATTTTTCGAATATTTTTATTTTGAAACTGGCAAACGTTCTAAGATGGTTAAGGATGCGCATCCTACCATACCAAATAAGCCATTTTACTATCCACCTACACAAAAGCAAACACTCGAAATGGTTACGCTATGCGACACGCAAGTTTTGCGGCGTACGCACAAATTTACAAAATAACGCTAAATTGAAAAAGATAGTTATTCTAATAACCTTAAAATTTAAGCTCGCAAGTCTGCGAGTTTGTAAACATTTTCTGCCTTAGATACAGATCCCAAACATAGTTTTGAATTCTTTAAATAAAAAAACTCGAGTTGATTTTATCAGCACGGGAAAAAATTACACTTGCAATGCCTTAAAATTTTAATATTATCTCAATTTTTTGAAGTAAATCAGTTTCCCGTCCTGTATATGTATCCAAAAATGAAGAACCTTAAACGTATTTTAATCTATTACCAAAAAATTTGCTGATCAAAAAACACGCATAATAGTCTCCTGGTGATTCAAACGCCCTGTACTCCTGATGACTTTGCCTTGATAACGAAGAAATTCTTTTCGCCACCTAAAATTTCAAACCAAGCAAACACATTTTTTTTTCATTTTTGTTGTACACAATCATGCTATACTACCTCATTGAAATCAGATGCTAACCCGGCTTCTTACATTTTTAAGAGTTTTGAAGCAAATTACGAGCAAGCAGTAATACGAGCCTTAAAAACCAGCAAAAAAAAAAATGGGCCCGTGGTTATCCAGATCCTACAAACTCTAGTGGCTATGTTCTCGCAGAATAAAATTATCCAAACATGCAGTTATACATACATTCTAAGGACAAAAAATAATCTCAAAATTGCCCTCAAAAGACGCCATAAATTTGCCCAACTTAATATGCGTGTTAGTAACATAGAACCACCTTTCTCCCCGCTTCTAAGCTCGCCAAAAAATTACAGGACTCCAACTGGTCAATAAATGCCACCATAAACCACAATCTATCCAACCTGACCTCATAAACGACCAGCAATAGCAAATTAATATAGAAACTCAACAAGGTAGATTCCAGTTTGACCGCTTGGCAACTGCTGGTCTTCCAAAACAGAAGTCTTGTGTATAATCCTGCAGTCATAATTGGATTCCTAGCTGTAGGGAAAATCTATGGGCAAAATTTCCGACAAGCAATCTATGCTTTGAATATCACGTCATCCATACACAACGAAGGTCACCTCAACTTAAACATATTACACTGACACTTGCCCTGACAAACAGAAAAAATTTGCTATAAAAGTGTTAGTATTAAACGTAACATTGATTAAAGGTACTGTTCACCAAAATATGCAATCAATGCTTCCACTTTTTAGGAGCCCAATAATCAAAATAGACTGATCGCAAGCTTGTATGATTCTTTTCCAAAACCGATAGTTTGAACCCAATAGTAAAACAAACATCGGGCATCAAACAATGCCCACATGTATACAACTCAATTTGGAGACTTTCTATACGATGAGTCAGCTTTCTTTAAAAACAGCCGAAGTATTTACTGAACCACTCCACAATTGTAATGATCATAAACTTTATTAGACTACAAAATATCAAGATGTTTTTCATCTAATATTTTGAATGTTTTAATATTGACACTGGCAAACCCTCTAGAATGGTTATGGATGCGCATCCTACCATACCAATAAGCCATTCTACTATCCACCAAAACAAAAGCAAACAATCGAAATGGTTACGCTATGCGACATTAATAAAATGTCTATCGCAAATTTGAAAAGCATCGAGACCTCAGAGAAATAAAGAAGTTTTGCGGCGTACATACAAATTTACAAAATAACGCTAAATTGACAATGCAGTTATTCTAATAACCCTCAAATTTTATCTGCACGAGTCAAAACAATTTTTGGCCTTAGATACAGATCTCAAACAAACCATTTTGAAATATTTAAAACAATTTTTTTTAGTTGGTTTTATCATCACCGAAAAAAAACTAAACTTGCAGGGCTTTTAAAGTCTAATATTATTTCAATTTTTTGAAGTAAATCATCTTTCTGTCCTGTATGTGTACGAAAAAATGAAAAATTTTCAGCGTATTTTAATCTGATACCACAAAAGTTTGCTGATCAAAAAACACGCAAAATACTCCCCTGGTGATTTAAACGCTATGTAAAGCAGACAACTTTGCCCAGCAAGTAACGTTAGACACGGATTTGCTTGAAAAATATTGTAGCTTTCAACAATGAAATGTATCCGTAAACGCTTTACCCAATCAAGGCACAAAAGGATGTGAAAGTATCACCAACCGATGATAGTTACCGCCTTTTTATGGAGGTTAAGTTTAGCGCTCAACAAATTGTTAATTTAGTCATAGTGATTGAAAATTTCAACCGACCAACTCAAATTTAACCAATTAGGAGATGACGCAGCAGAGAAAATTGAATGTGCATGAGAAGTAAATTTGCAGCTCTTGCAAGACAAGCACAATTAAAAGAAAAATGTTCACAACTACGAAACCTTTATCAGATTACTTTATCGAACTCTTTATGAATGGCAAATAGTTCCCACTACTTTGAGTCGACTGGCGCAATCTTATTACAGAAAATTATCGCAACGTGATGAAAAGAAATTGCCAATGCTTGGAGAGTATTGAACTGCTTAAATAGTCTCTTGATCATAATTATCATTGCTAATACTTATAGTCCAAAAATTTAGCTTGAGCCTAATGCATCCTTAGCGTGTATAATAGCTTCAGTCTTTTTCGATAGTTTTTCTTAGACCACGTTTTCTGGTATAATGAGCAGGCGCGGACAATTGAAATCCAACCACACCAAAGTCAAAAATATAAATTTTTTAGATTCAGCAACCATTGCCACTGCAACCCAAAAAATCCGATGTCAAAAACCTCATTTATTCACGATGGCACAACGAGTGATTTCCACTTGACGACCTTGAAGGGTTAAAATTTGCCTCAAAGGACCTCCCTTCTTCTTCGATACACTTTCAACTCGCACAAGAGCCGATTGGGCTGATCATTTGGAACATCATCCATATTTTAAAATTCTCTGAGCGCGTTAGGATGCCTTCCCTACCTTAGGATGCCGAAAACAAGCCCAACCTAATCAGCAGAGGAATTTACCCCACACGACCATCCTGACGCTGAATCCAGTTTCGACCACACAAAGTGCAGTCTCACACACCACCCCGGCCGCAGAACACCTTCCAAAAGCGACTTCGTATGATCGACCTTTATCTACGGACAACTAACCTTGTAGTTACCCGTCACCTCATACACAGTCTCTGTAATCTCCCTAAGCACATTTGCATCACGAATCATGACACAGCCCTTCGCCAGCTTGGACGCAACAGACGTCAGCCTTCCTCGTTATTCTATGCAAGGAAGGGGTCTGTCCTCAGTAGTATATAGATGAGCGGAGGTGCCCGGGGGGGGGGGTGGTGACCCCCATGTTTTAAGATAGGCTATAGCGATTTCAAATCATTTTGGTCACCGTTGAATTATCGCAGCCATGTATAAAGATAGGTAATAGATTTTACATGTATTAAGATTTGATTTTTGACAGTAATGTATAAAGATAGGTAATAGATTTTACATGTATTAACATTAGAGTGATGAGAACAACGTATAAAGATTTGTAATAGATTTTACATGTATTAAGATTTGATTTTTGACCATAATGTATAAAGATAGGTAATAGATTTTACATGTATTGACATTAGAGTGATGAGAACAACGTATAAAGATATGTAATAGATATTACATGTATTAAGATTTGATTTTTGACAATAATGTACAAAGATAGGTAAAAGATTTTACACGTATCAAGATTTGAAGCAAGACACCAGCCAATTAGGATAGGTAATAGGTCTTATGTATAAGATTTCTCATTAAATTTTGCATCACAAAATAAGAATAAGCTAACAGATAGCAAATTGGAAAATGAAGCTGTGTTAATATATCTACTAAGCTGTAAGCTGAGCGTAGCTATAATGAGGTGCTCTTGGTTTGTTTTTCGTCGTCTATTTTCGTTTTACATTTCTTCTAGAACATTCTGTCTCGTCACTGTTTAAGCGGTTTTTTTTTCACGCTTGATTTCACGCTTTCTGCGCGACCTAAACTGCGCGTATTCAGTAGTCCTCTGTTGTTAAAACAAAACTGATTGTAAGAAGAAAGATTGTAACGTCCGGACAGGCTAGTGGTTAAGGCAACGGGCTGTTGATCAGGAGGTCAGTGGTTCGAACCTCGGCAGTAGAACATTTTTTGCATCCAAAAACATCCTCCTTTGAATTAAACTTTTTAGACAACGGCGATAACTTTTATCAACTCACTTCTGTATCATTTTCAATCTTTATTTTACGTCACGCAAGGGACCCATATTAGCAATATTTTCATCCAGGGTTGTCTACAGATCTGGTCAACACCTTGAGAAATGCGTCAGAAAACTTTTAGATGCTCAGTTTGAACTTTAAAAACCCGGTTCAGGTTTCTCTTCAAGAATGATTACTTTAAACAGTGGACTCATCTACTTGACAAAACTTTATTACAATCACATGTTCACAAGCGTACAATTAATTTAAATGGTTAAAATGTATGAAAAACAAATCAGAAAGTTTAGATCATCAAAGGTGTCGTATGAATTCCATCTGCATCCAAAATTCGTTTTGGATAGAAAAACGAGAGTCCTTTTTCAGTTTGCTCATAGGTTAGAATTTGGTGATTTATAGTTCTGAATCCTCTGTTAGTTGAGGCTATTTTCAATTCATCATCCAGGACTCGTCTGTACTTCTGTGAAGGTCCATCACTGTTTTCTTCCAGAACACTCTTGCTGAGTCCTTTGCTGCTGAACTTAGTTTTGTTCGTTACTGAATTATAGCAACAATACGTTTTGCTACACAAACATAGCCTTTCAGTACATCGGAACTCCTCCTTGAATAATCCAGGCTCACGCTTGTCATGTTTTACATGTTTATCGCAACAAGTTCTCGGAAAAAATTTACTTGCACTATTAGCATGGAAAACATCTGTACAGTCATTACTTCTCATCTAATTCCAAATTCTTCTCATTTCTGGTTTAATGCACTCATAGAGATTTTCATGAGCCAGTGCCAGATACAAAGAATCAGTGTCCATTTCAAGCTCCTCAAATTTCTGAACATCACAGAACTTGTCAAAGAAGTTGTAGTAGAGCTCCAGCATTCTCAGTTTAGCATACTGTAAGATAAAGAATCCAACAATTATTGGTTCACAATGCTCAACAGTGCTTTTCACAAGCTCAACCTCATATATATCTGTCGACACGTTGTTCAATCTTCTAAAAAAACGGATATTAATAGCTTTATGCGTCTTTTCATCGTTAAGATAAAGAGTTTCTGTGTGTCGACTTCGATCCATAATCTGATAAACATACGAGCTGTTTCCAAGTAATTTCATAGTTTCAGCAACAACGCTACAGTCCGGATTTTCATCACCTTCTCGTCTTGTATCAACGACAGATTGTACGAAACCGTTGAAACATTTTTGTGGGGTATACTCAATGAATATGTGGATTTTTGTACAGCGTAGACCCAGCTTCAAATAAAACTTTAATAATGGTGTTATAACTATTCCATTGTTTCATTTGTAACTCCAAATTAACATTCGTTGAGGTTTTAACAATAACGCGTTTTTTTCAGCATATTCCAGCATGAATTTACCTATATTCTCTCTTCCAACATCACAGTTTTTGAAAATTGGAGGAAAGTTTGCAAATCGTTCACGAAGCTCCTCAGGAACTTCTAAATCGCATTGTACATATCCGAATAATTTATCTTCATGTATCCGCGTCAACAGTGTCTCTTTGCTCAAAGGTAACTTGTAGGGAAATTTTTTTCTAATGTGGTTCTTCAACATGGAGTTCTCCTGAATATGATCCCACCATTCACACTCTCGCATCTCTATAAATTTATATCCTTTCTTTTCCAGGAAAAGCTTTCGTAGCTTATCAGATTCACGTTTCCGGATACCAAACTCAAATTCATCCTCATTAAGATTTGGTGGAGTTTCCCTACAGGGACAGAAATGGTAGTAGCATCCAAGAGCTTCAAAAATTGTTTGGCAATGACCACAGAAGCCATCCACAGTAAAAGAATCAATTCTTCTCTGTTTTCTAGTTGTATAGAAACTCTCAATAGTACATTCGGGTCTTGTTGCCTGATAGAAAGATATTACCATGTTCTCAAACTTCCTGATTTTGTTTTGACGAGCTTTGAACTTTTGAAGATTGGTATCAAACTCCCATCTAGTGTAGAGTCCAGTTGGCATCGCTTGGCAAATGGAGAAAGGATACAATTGACTAGCATCTATTCCAACTATTGTTTTACAGATATTGTTTGACCTCCGGATGAACGTTTTGTCTACAACAGCTTTCCTCGTGAACACTATTGATGGACCACCAGTCATTTCACTTCGTCTTTTCTCATGCAAGTCTTTGTCAGCTTCGATGAAAGGGTAAAATTTTCTATCAGTCGATTTATGAAGACAGATATTTGCTAAATTGGGTGGTGTACACCCAAGCTTTAACATATCAATTTTTTGATCGTGGTAGAACTCCATCATTTTCTTCATTGCTTGCAGAGTTGGTACAACATCTTTGTTGTTATACCAGCGAAGGAAATTGCGAAAAGTTGTCATTTTCTCCATCATCCACAACTTTTCAAGGAGAACATAATTCTCTTTTCCAGATAAAGGCTTCTCTTTCAAACCCAGTTCCCGGAGAACATCTAATTCCCCATTTCCAGATTCCATCATTTTCTTGAACTGACTGAAGTCCTTCTCCAAAGGATTTAGATTTTTCAGTTTGCTGAAGAAGGAGTCATAGGGTGGAAGATGATTGCAGTCAAGTTTCGTAAACGAATCGAACCATTCATATGGGAAATAATCTTTTGTCTCCTCAGATTGATATGCTTTCAGAAAAGAATCCAGAGATGTTGCTCCAGCAAGAAAGTTCAAAATATCGAGAAACTGAATATCACCGAATTTGAAAGAAATAAATTGATTGGGCTTTTTGATTACCATAGGTTGAATATCTCTATCGTTAAGGAGATGGGGAATGAGATACGCTTTGATTAAGTTTAGGTCATATTTTCCACTGTTGAATCCAAAAACTGGTAGAGTGTCAACATAATGGTTGAAATGACGTTGGAGATCAAGGAGCTGCTTTTGCTGGATTTGTAAAATTTTTTAGATACATTACTATCTTCTGATTCTACATTCACTACTGATATTCGGTTGAGTTTCGGAAACAATTTGCAGTCTAGAGGAAATATCACTCAACCTAGTTTTGATCTCTGCTTCCACCGGCAAGAACTTGGGTCTCAAGTCCGCTTTGTTTTTTGCTGCTAGTATTTCTAGTTGAGCTACAAAGGATACGATGAGACGATTGGGATCCTTTTCGCATAAAAAAACAGGTTCGTCCAACAAATTTGAAGAAATTGATACCGATACAGGTACATGAGTACCAATCCATGATGTTGTCGCTGTTTTCTTGATTTCCACCGATTGAACACATATTGCTTCGAAGTCGAAGACGACAAAATTTCTGAAGAGGGTATGATCTTCTGGATAAGCGATTGAGAAGTTGTCAAGCTTCTCAAATAGTGTTTCCCGCAAAGAATAGGCACCTCTCGGATAGACATTTTCACTCGTTCTTTACAAGTTTTCAAGTGACGGTTGAAGTTTCCTGAATGGTTGAAAAAGACATCACAGCTGGGACAACGAAACTTCTTGAAGAATTTGTTGATATCATTAACATAACAGATATGATTGTTGTATCGAAGCAGTTTAATGTTTTCATCATATCGTTCAACGCTGCGTCGAAAAAGTTCACCTATAATTTCACCGTCTTCAAAATCATAGATGAAAATGTTTTGCTTGATTAGTTCTTCAATTATTGGAATTTGATCAAAGGAAACACCTGTGAAACTTTCAGGGTCGCAACCGCTTGCAGTAATAAAATTGTGAAATATTTCAGTTGCATGTAGTTCAACATCTACTGATCCAATTAAATGAATAGCAATTGCACGGAATAAACACAAATTATCGTTATATGGTTCATTGTGTCCATTTTAAACGAGACAATTTGAAACGAGACAATTTATTTCAGGATTCCTTAACAGGGGCTCTGGAAGAGGCGAATCTGTGCAACCCATAGGTATATTCGTAAGAAGCGCTACAAAAACGGTAACATTTGTAATTACTGTGAATCGCCATTTTGAGTTTTGACGTTCTTGTGTACATGTTTCAACCAAGTCAAGTTTCTCAATTTCGTTCTGCAGGTTCAATAAATCGTTTTTATTGCTTAGCAGAAAAGCTCGGTCCAGCAGTAAGTTATTTTCATGCGGATAATAATATCGGTAATCGTTTGTCTCTATGTTTTGCAACAGAAACCCTAAAGCTAGGTTAATTTTTGCAGCACAGTTGAGGTTTGCAAAAACTTCATCAAGTTTTTTATTGATCTCCTTGGTGTGCAAATCAGATAAACTGAAGTTGAAAACTTCCTGTCTGCCGTGCTCAGCACGCATATTGTCAAGTAAATGCTGACACGCTGCCAGTTCTTCCTTCAATGACTCGCTATCGTTATCAACTTTCTGCATAATCTCACGAACACGGTTTGTACTTGAGGACCCAATTTTTGAGCTAGCTTGATGTACTTTTTTGCTATGAAGTTGAAGTGAGTAGAAACCTGGGAACTGTTTCTGACAGACAACACAATTGTTCAGTGTATTACGAATTTTTGCTCCGTTAGCCTTCGCAATATGGTATGACAATTATGCAGCAATTTTTGTCGCAAAATTACAATTCCTTTTCTTACAGTAAAGCGTGCCGATCATACATGTCTTCTTGTGGCGAGCAATATGGGCCTTTACAACAGATTTTCCACATTTTTCACAGTTGATGGGTAGATTTCGATCTTTTGCAGGCATTTTGTTATAACTGGGTAAGTTCAACTATGGAAGAAACAAAGAGATTTTTTAATTTTTGTCGGAAGGAAATGTCAACTGAACCGTAAAATATGGATAAACAAATGTCTCTCAAGTTCTGCAGAAATTAAAAGTGTATTGATGACTACCTGCAAACAATGAAGTTGAAATTTCTTTGTTACTAAAAATAGATTATATTTCGAGTCGTCAACCAATCACAGCAAAGTTTGCAGAACTTCGGGAAATTGCGACAGCCATTTTTCGTGTACAGAACTTCGGTAAATTCCGACAGCCCTGATTTGTTTACTTAATGTATAGACAGAATGTGTTCACAAGCAGTGAAAACAACCAAAAGTTTACCTCAGGTTAAAGATTGTAGAACTTCGGGAAAATTCGACAGCTTTGATTTAATTGCGGTGCTTCCGAAAAACCAGACAGCCTTGATTTGTTTACTTATTTTCTAGACAGAATTTGTTTACAAGCAATTAAAATAACAAAAATTTTAATGAATTTTCACCTTAGAACGACCTTGAAAATTTGTTTACACCATGTCATCAACTCAAACCCAATAATTCATAGAGGTATATCACTGTTTACTCACTCAGTTTAGTCTCTTACTATGGTTGAAGCTATGTACGAAAACAGTCCTGAATACTTCGAAAAATTTCAAAAACGATTCAGATACACTATTTGCGACACAGAACCAAAACCTCAAGATTCTGGAATAGAAAATTATGCGTACGGTTATCATTCTTCTTCGACTGTTATCGATGGTTGTTCGTTTGTTTCCAACCATTGGCATCTCATTTTTGAAGATACAGGTCCCGAAGATAATATTGTTTATTCTCCGTATGCTCCTGCAACGATACCTTGCCTTGTGACTTGTTTTAAAATCCTTATTTTGCCTGCGGAGAAAAATTTTTTTACTCATGGTGCTATTGTCTCTCGCTTACATGTTGCTGTGGAGTACTTGTCAAAGTTTAATCATGTTTCAACCAACAAAACTAAGAAACAACTTCCTCTGCCTAACCCTGTGAAAAGACTCTCAACCATTACTACTACCACTTCTAACAAATGTGCTTCTACTATCCCCGATGTGACTGTAAAACGTTTTTGTCAACTAATGCTCGGTGAACATTCTTCTTCTCTCTATCAGATTATGGATATACTTTTTAAGTGGGCAGGGAAGTTTTGTACGTGAGACTTCAGACTATTTAATAAACTTTCAGTTCTGTAAAAATTCTGTCTAAAATAGTGCTGTGATAGAACAATTAATTCAATTTCACTCCATATGTTTAAAAAATGCCAACAATTGCAATTCATTTACATCAGGTACAAATGGAAACTTACTGCTATAGAAATAATTAGCATTATAGATGCAAAATAAACCACACAGTTGCGAGTCTGCTTATTGCAGGGGAGACTGAATATCTCTTCTGTGCTCCACAATATCCATCATCATATGTAAATCCGTACACTGCTGTAAGCGGGAGAAAATGTCTTTATATGCAGTCAGAGGTAGTGCTAACGGATCTGCAAAGTATAGTACGGGATGTGCGTAGCGTTTCGCAAGCATCACCCAATGTGAACCAATAGAATCAGCTCGCGATGCATTCACAATTATAAAACTGTTAACTGGTAAATTTAAGGGATAATTGTCAGCCGCATAAACACCTCGAAATTTAATTTTGAGATGTTTGCACTTTTGAACATGAATATAAATTTGGTCTTCATCCATTAGTAAGCATTCATAGGTGGAACATTTTTGGATACGTTTCTTGCAGAGTCAATGTACACAGTAGACGATTTTTCTCCCAGGGAAAAAATTTCAATGTTGTTTGGCAAACCAGTATCAGATTTCAGTTCAACCGATAATGATGAGTTTGTTAGTTCGGGATGAATAAAATCGTGTGTCGCCTCTTGCGTGCTAGTTAAGTCAAAGACCATTATAAAGTGATGCGCAAAATCACTTAGGGGTATTCCATGATCGTTTTCAACATAAGCTAGGGCACTCATTGAATTGTAATACAAGCGCTTGTTATCATTTGTTAACAATAGAGTGCCAGCTGTTGCGAACCCGTTTCGATAGACCGTAATTTCACTCAAATCAAACTTTTGATATTGGTAGGGATTGATATTGTTAGTACCAATGAATGCATTGCTCCTGCACAATGCAGCAATCAGCCGCCTGATCGGTTCTTTTGTGAAAATATCTTCATGTTTCCAACTGCGTTGACCTGCTGTTGCGAGGAATATTTTTGTTATTATTTCATTGTAGCGATACATTGCCGGAGTTTTTGGGAGTGTTTTTTCAATGGCTCCAACAACGTTGTCTGACACTGTCATCTTTCTAACAAATAAGTTTGCTTCATCAATTTTAATTTTGTAATTTTTGGCCGCTGTCTCACTAATGGTAACGAAATCATCTTGCGATCTTCGGAAAGAAAGTCTCAAGGTAACACCACTTACTAGATGTTTTTCTCAGGAAAAGAAATCAACAGGGAGCTTTCCATATAAAGTAATTTGTTCCGATTCTCTCACAGCTACCTGGATTGCATCCCGTGAAGCTGCAGCAATACCAGCGGGGTTCGGTTCATACTCGTAACCTTGACACTTTAACCAAGTTTTCTTTGCATCGGTTCCATGTCAAAATTCTGTTTCAATAAAACTTTTATGAGCATAGTGTCCATTAGCTGAGGAAATTTTAATTCCATTTGCAGAAACAGTACAGTCGGCAAACAGTGAAGGAAGAACATTGTTGACAAAATATGCAGCATCGGTTGCGGTTGCATTGCCGGCGGTATACCGCAAATCAGTTCAATCAGCATTTTGTATTCGACATTTTACTTCCAAATAAATTTTCTGCAAATCTATTAAATTGTTGCGATCGCCTACAACTTCGAATTCGAGCCATGATCCAGAGGGAGAATAAAGTGGTCCAGTTTCTTGCTCAAATGATTGATCAAAGGTGACTAGCAAAGGTGGTTTTTCAAATAAATCCAAGGAACTTTGAGTGGCTTCGGGAGGTATTACAATATTAGTTCGCATTTCTGACTCGAGAGAAAAAATCCAGTCGACTTCTTCTTGGCTGTGGTTTTCGAGAAATGATTTTTTTTAGTGGAACGTTTCTTGTAGGTTCGAGGTTTAGCATATTGTTGTCTTCGACGTTTATTAACTTGCCGGCCTCGTGTTATGCGTGAATGGAGAGACCCACCAAATTGTTTTCGGGCTGTTTTTGCAACCGTGCTTTTAAACGCCTGCTTTGCCGACTTCCGTTTCGTTGCTACTTCAACCAACTCAGGTGCACCCTGCACTAAAAGCTCTCGGCCAATTCTTTTGGCAGCGGGCCATATAATTCTTCTTGCCAATGGTAAAGCAACTCTTCCAATACCTGCTGCGGGGGCTCCAAAGCCACTTCCTCTTTCACGATAATGACCGGAGAAATGTGGCATCGACTGTGATGCTTGGTTGCTGTAGTAAGCTCCCATTTCACTTGATTTTTTGAAACTTTAAGCCTACTATCACTTTTCCTGTACCATTAAATGGAATAAGTTTTCCGGCTTCATTCCTCAACTCCACTTTAATGTTCTGAATTTTGATAGAAAGTATGGTCTTGTAATCCAGAATTGTAAATGTCTTGTGATGAATAGGTGTAACAGTGTTTATGCTGCCGTTTCTTAAACGCCTTTCGGTCTCAATGATTTTAATTACAGGAGCTCTCACGTCTCCAATAATTTGATGTTCTATAACGTCTATGTAGACAAATATTAATTGTGAGCCACAGGTTATATCAACTGGAAAATCACTTTGGTGTCTATTGAGAGTTTTGTGTGATTTGTATCCAATATGAATGTATCCATCATGCGAGTTGTCTTTTATACTCCTGAAGCCGAGAATACTTGGAACTTCTTCATTTTCAAATGAAAAACCCTCATTCGCTCCGAATTGTAAAACCAGTTTATGAGTAATTTTGTCAAAAGTAAAATCAAATTAATTAAACTGAGCAATTCGCCTGAGTTCATCCATTAGTTGATCCAAGCTACTGTAAATGCCTTTGCGAATTTTTCTGAGGTGTCCACTGCGATTATTTGAGGCGTCGAGTTCCACTCCCGAGTTTTTATAAACGACTAACCCGTTTGAATTGACGTTGTTGATGTTTGATGGGAAGGATATTGAAGATAAAGCTACTTGCCATTCTCCATCCAAAACAAGTGGTTGAGATAACTGGTTACGGAATTTTGCCATTGTGTTTTCACCAAAAACTTCCAATGATGCGTTGGATATTAGGTCGATTGTGAATTCTTTGGCGGGATTCATTTTATTCGTCTGCAGTAACTAACACGTTTACTTGGACTAATTCCGGTTCATAAAATTTACCTTCAATTATAACGTTGTTTGCATCCATAAGAATGTACGTTGGTGGACTCACAGTAGCAGTTTTGAATATCGTAAAAACTTCGTCTGTATAATTTTGTTTATAACCTTTTCTGAATTTTCTGTCGTGCTTTGCAATCCTAACAAGGTCTCCTTTTTCGTATTTTGGTTTGTACTTTGTTGTGTTGACTGCTAATGATATTAAAATTGGTTCATGTTTTTTAAAAACTTTATTAGGTGCTAAATGGGTTACCCGCTTAACACGACTGTTTATAGTATTTACAAACTGGGGTAAATCTTCAATATATGTCCAAGTCCACTTTTCTTCCAAATATTTGTAAATGATGTTTTTAAGAGAGCGAATGTTCCTCTTTGCACATGCCGACTTGGTTTCGCTTTCTGTTGTATATAAATGAATTCCTTTCTTTTCACAAAATTTTTTGAAATCTTCTTTGAACTCTGATCCCTTGTCTGTCGATACTTTTTTCTGGTTGTTTCTTCTTGATCATTTTTTTGAACGCTTCAACAGCATCTTTTGCATATAAAGTTTTCATTGGTTGAACTCGTAAGTAACGTGATAAAACATCCACAGCCACTAACAAATATTTTACACCGTTGTTGTGTTGGGCAACTTTATCCATATACGCAACATCGACAGACCAGATTTCATTTATTCTATATGCAACAGCTTTCAGTCGGGGAAAACTTTCCTTGAATTGTCTGTATTTCGTGTACGGGGCTTTCGACTGAAGATAGCGAACAATTTTGCCTCTGGTGAAACCGCTAGCCTTCTTCAAGTTAGCAATGCTACCAAATGCAGCACTGCCTTTGGTGTACAATTTGTCTAACTGTTTACCTTGATAGGAAGTAATTCTCCCAGGGGCTGGTTGGTTTGATTTCTTTTTCTGCCTCTTCAAAGTTTCTCTGGTTGTTGTCAAAGCTTTTGTTTTCTTTCGCTGGGATTTTGAAGCAACTTCTTTGTCCGACTCATATTCCAAAAATTGCAGTCGCTCTTCAGATGATAAATTTAGAAACTTTTTGGCGTATGTGTTACAAGTCAAATGCGAACCAATATCGAGATGCGTTAATACACTGAATTGTTCGAAAGATAGTTTGCAAGTGGTTTGCTGTAGATTGTAAAGAAATGTAGCAGCAAGAACTTCTGTTTTTGTACCATTAATAAGCAATCTCTTTGATGAGTCCAAGGACACAGAATCTGATACCTCTATTATGTCCAGTATTGAATTCGCTCTTTCAAACTTTATCCCCTTCAAGATTCTAAGATCATTCAGCATTCCTTTTTTGATAGTCGATGTGTTGTCTGTCGTAAATGATTTCGCCATAGACTCGTTTATTGTACTTCTATCGTTCACTGAAGCGTCAGTCT
Source organism: Convolutriloba macropyga (assembly GCF_964194025.1). Classification (NCBI taxonomy): domain Eukaryota; kingdom Metazoa; phylum Xenacoelomorpha; order Acoela; family Convolutidae; genus Convolutriloba; species Convolutriloba macropyga. The sequence continues at coordinate 31,674,031 of NC_134468.1, read as the reverse complement.
GTTGTTCTGTATCCTGTTGCGAGGCAGAAGGAGCTGATGGTGACTTGTTTCTCTGGAGAAGTGATATCTGCTTGGCTGGATTGTGAATATTTTTGTTGCTGAGTAATTGCGAGACATGAGGTTGTTCTCTTATATACATCTGCTTAGGTATTAACACAAATTCTTCAGTATGCATTTTGTTCTAGATATTCAATGCAGGGTAATGCTATGAGTTGAATGAGATTGTTGCCCGAGGGAGATCGAATTTTTTTTAACCGTTCAGTTTTCCCTACTTTCCTGTTCGAAAGTTGACGCAGAGTTTTTTCAAATTTTTTTTAGGTCTTTTTTATTGACTGGAACAACTCCAGAGAGTACATTCATCACACAGTCACTCAGAAACCAAATGAAGTCGCCGTATTTAAGTAACTCGGATTCAATGTTGGAATTATTGTTTGTTCTATTTGCCCATTGCTTGAGCATAAGCAAATGTTTCTTTTTCATTCGTAATTGGTGTAACAACGGCTTCCTCCGAAGGATTGTAAAAAATTGAAGGATTAGGTCCAATAATATGTGACGCAAATCGTAAACCCTGACTGGTTTTGGGATCGAGATCAATAATAAAATGTCCAAAGGGCTCCGCAGTTGCTAGTTTGTATGCTTCTTTTATCAGTTGGAGACAATTCAACTGTTTTCCAAGATATTCAATTTGTTGAATGTCACGAAGCGACTTGAAGAAAATTTTATGTGTGTTGTATTCAGATCAATGGTTCTGGACCATTTGCTTTGATGGAACAAATTATGCTTGACGTATATAAACCCAAACCCTGGTATAACTTGTTGCATACCTTTGAAAAGGGGTTGGAACTCTTTGTAAAAATAATAAATTTTCTCAAAACGTGGATAAAAGGTCGAACATTTTAGCATTCGGAACAAGAGTTCTGTTTTACCACAAACACTTGGTCCTACAATTGACATGAAGACCCTGCCATGTGTAAGAACAATTTTGTTCATAGTTTGGGGTTAGGTAAAATGTAACCAACTAAACTCGAAAAGAGAGCAATCCAAAATGATTTCTCTTCACAGCTTTCTGATAATAGAAAGAGCATAGAGAAGCAAAGAATGATCATTATGACAATGATACTAACTTGAGAAAAATATTACTTCGGACTTTGGCACTGTTGAATTTGAACAACAACGCCATGGGGGCCTCTCCTTGTTGTTCACATCAAAGACTAAATTACTGATACCGGTGTCAGCCTCGTCTCTTTGATTCATTGGAGAAAAATAATTAATTGACAAGTGAATTGAAACAAGGATGATATAAAATCTTAATTTTTGAATTATTCTCTGGGCAGCTGTTTCATGTACCAGAACTCAAACAAATTGAAACCTTTAATATAACTTTTTATCTCTAGTTTATAACAAACGGTTGATGAGTCATTTTCCTCGAACGATGGTTGACTGAAGACTTTTTCAACTTCGGGGTGCTCCAAGACATATAATTGCAACTCATTCGGTATCTCATTTAGTGATAGCTCACGTTCTGGAGGTGTTTTTTTCAATCTAAGTTGAGGAACTTTTTTGTCCGCCCATTGCTTCCAACGTGGGATTCGCTGCTTTTTGGTGGACTGCATAGGCTTCTGGTTTGTTTTGTTCATAGCCATAATTGAACTGATTCCGATGTTCTCGAGCTCTCTTTTTATTTTTTTCGTACAGTTGGAAGTGATAGAAATTATCTATCACGGGCAGGAAAGCCCTAAAGCTGTCTAGTTCGTCGGGAGAAAGAGTAATGGTTGCAAAATAACGTTTTGCTGCTGCGCTATAAATCGAGTTGTAACGCGGCTGTTGTGCTGTGTTTGGCTTATTGTTGAGATAGTTCGCTCGCTTTTGTATGTATGTATGTATGTATGTATGTATGTATGTATGTATGTATGTATGTATGTATGTATGTATGTATGTATGTATGTATGTATGTATGTATGTATGTATGTATGTATAAATGTATGTATGTATGTATGTATTTATGTATGCAAGTATATATGTATTCGATCTCTCTGTTTTTACGTGTTCATAATTGTAAGTTTGTATTAAGGCAGGATGGCGCAGGGGAAGCGCGCTGGGCCCATAACCCAGAGGTCGGTAGATCAAAACTATCTCCTGCTCAATCTTTTTACGTAAATTTATAGATTTTTTTTGTATGCATATGTGTACCACAGTTGAAATGTTTTAATTAGAAAAAATTGATTGGCTGGGATTGGCTTTATAAACAACTAGACATCTCTGATGGTTCGGGGGTTTAGTTTGGGTGTGGTTGGTGTAGGTGCGTGGCGTGTGTGTGTGTGTGTTTGGGTGTTTGCGTGTGTGTGTGCATGCATTGTTGTGGTGATTGTAATTGGCTGATGTTTAGCGGAGTGTTTGGGGTGTGGCGGTGAGATGAATGTTGTTGTTTATCACACCAAACGTGTTTCACAAATTCTCATATTGATTAAAAGTGGAATAGCGTTGAAAATTTTTGGACCCCATTTTCATAACCTTTCACATTGATTAAAGCCAAAAAATTGACAAAAATTTTTTTGACCCCATTTTGCAAAAAATTTGTCCCCCTATGGGACCAAAGTTATTGTCCCCCTATGGGACCAAAATTTCGATTTTCGAAAAAAGTGTTTCCGACAACTTTTTTCACTCACAAAACATGTTTCACAGCATTTCACATTGATTAAAGCCAAAAAATCAAGAAAAATTTTTTAGGCGCCATTTTTCAAAAAAGTTATTGTCCCCCGATGGGACAAAAAATTCAATTTTCGAAAAAGGTGTTTCCGACTACTAGGTGTTTCCTTTTTTTACTCACAGAACATGTTTCAAACTAGTTCACATCTTTTAGAGACAAAAACAACAAATTTTTGTGAAATACAATTTTTTTTCAGAAAAAAAATAGGAGCTGATCAGAACCACAACGGTGGGGGGAAATTATGTATTAAGATAGGGAATGCAGAAATTGTCCCCTAGGGGGGCACTTAGGGGGACATTTACTGCGAATTTGCGTTAAATGTCCCCCTAAGTGTCCCCCCTAGGGGGAAAATTTCTGCATTCCCTATCTTAATACATAATGTCCCCCCCCCCGGTGTGGTTCTAGTCGGCTTTTTATACTACTGTCCTCCCAACGACTCTATTTAACCATCCAAGATGATAAGATGATTCCAGTCCTCATGCGACAATTTATCCAGCCCTTTTGCCAGAAAGGAAGTGACGGGTGATTACAAGGTTAGTTGTCCGTAGATGACGGTCAATCATACGAGGTTGCTTTTGGACGGTGTTATGTGGACGGGGCGGTGAAATTTCTTTTTCTTTGGTCGAAAAGAGATTAAAAGTCGGGGTGGTCAAATCGAGAAAAATCTTCTGCTATTTAGAATGGCACGTTTATGGCATCCTAAGGTAAGAATGGTGTCCTAACACGTTCAGATATTTAAAGATATGGATGATAGTCTCAGTGTTTGTTTGTTCCATATGATTAGCCCTATCGGCCTCAACCCAAGCTTCACGGAGTGCTTCTGAAATACATTCATGTCTTTTTGAATTGGTCGATCGAACCAACATCTATTTGAAAACGATTTTCTTGCGGAAAACAACTTCCTATGGTGTTTATCTGAATTACACCTTCTTTTATTTGCGGTTTTTTTTCATCAAATACAGATGGATGCAAATAACCAGTCACATCGTGTAAACAAGACCAACATTAAGCACACGATGCATGACTATCAATTTCTTTGGCAATTATCACGACTGGACAATTTTCTTGCTGCACATGAGTTCACGTCTACAGTGTGCGAACGCTACCCCTCTTACCTTAACTACTCGTTCATTATTGATCATAGTATTGCAAGGCACTCCAAAAAAATTGATCCTACACGGTTTTATTTTCCTTTCGTGTCCTGTACGAAGCAAATCAATTCCCTATACTTGTCTCAATTGAGTATTTGCATTGTGTCGATAGCAGAAAAACGAAATTTATGACAGCCTGATTGCGAGTTGTTCCTTAAATCTGATATATCGCGAGTTTATGGCAGATAAACTCGCGAAAGATGCCCCCTCGATAGAAGAGAAGGATATGAACAACCATTTCCACAAAGATTGAACCCATTGCAAAGCAGACTTATATACCAGAGCCCTTGCAGCCGATCTTGCTCGCAATTTGACTTCCCGGAATTCTTCGGTGATCCCCAAAACCACGCTCCAGCATTAAAATTTTAACACAGATAGTAGACCCTGCTCCTTCGAGTCACTCAACAGCTCTCAAACCCGGCATAATTTGATACCTTCACTCTGCTCACCACAATCTCAAATCTTTGTTTTTCTATTTTTTGACTTCAATTTTATGTAACATTTGCTTTTTTTTCAGGAACAATTTCTTTCTCTGCTCGAAACTGACACTGAAGGTCAAAACTCACTTTTAAAATTTTTTACAGGAATAAGAGGCTCACAGTAGCTAAATAGGATGATAACCAAAATCCGATCGCAAATCGGTAAATCCGATCGAATTAAATTGGAACTAATAAAGAGCTCATAGAAATTTTCCCAAAGTGGCAACAAAGAGGCATAGACTGCACCTCTCTATCCATCTATCTAGTAGAATATAGCCTCACTACAAGACTGTGGAAGACAGCTGGAAACTATAATATCCCAATAGGACAAGGCGTTACTGGCATGAATGGTTTGTAACCGACGCCCTTACTGAGCGCACAGACCAGCAAGATGTGGATCATTCTTTAACGACAACAATCACCGGCTTCAGCTGACACGAACTCACATTTTCAACAGATTTTGAACTGCAAACTTTATCTCGAAAAAATCTCTTAACATCGGATGTTTGTAGCAGGTGAAAATCCATAATGTACACTCTTCGCCAATTGCAGACTGAGATGACTCTGTTCTCTATTAAACCAAGCATTCTACACCATTATAACATTATAATTAGTCTTATGATAATTCCGGTTTTTTTACGTAAGTCTACTTCGCGCGCACAAACAAGTTGCCCTAGCTCTATTAGCCTCCAATCTTTATTAGGAGCTCGAATAATGTTGAAAAAATGGACGGGAATGCACATTGCTGACTAAACGTTCAACTGAATATAAATTTAATTGTCCTTTTTTGATAATATCTCAACTGTACATAAAATGAAATTGGTCAATCATTTCAAATAAGAACAAAACTTCTTGAAATATCGAGCATAACTTTATAAAACCAATCGCAAATGGATCTTGCAAAAATAATAAGGCGTAATTTGGGCTCAACTTTGTAATCAAACAACGATATGAGAAGAATCTTAAGAAAAGCAGACAACTAAGGCAACTCCACACAATTCGAAAAGAATTGAACGTATCTAGAAACTAATTTCAACGCAACTTTATGTAAGATTTACTCTAAACTCGGCCCAAAAGTGTTCGCGATTGGCACGAAATGCGTCGAAGTTATGTAAGATTTACAATAAATTCAAGGCAAAATTAAGTAATATCTACGCTACAATAAACGCAACATTGACGGTGAAAGCGTTGAATTTATGTAAAATCTACCCTTAATAGTAAGTCATATATAAAATCAACGCATTCACCGCCAATCCTACATTATTTTGAGCAATTTTATCGTTGACATCTTGGTCCGGGATGCTGAAAGCCCGGTAAAAACAAATTTGAGAAAAACCCAGTGGATAAGACAGCAAGGAGCGAATTTCTGACATCCTACCCCTACGCTGTTAATGGCCAAATTTTGCATTGTGTTCTTTTCTAAACGGAATAAATATCTAAGAGCTGTATATATGTAATAAAGAAAACATTGAACAATATATTTTTAAGGAAAAAAGGGAAAAGAACAAAAAACAATGCTCGCTGGGTGACAGATTGCTGTGAAATTCAAGTTAAAAAACAAGTGGATATATTTGTAGTAAATTTACTTAGGTAAAGGTAAGTTAGTGAGTTAAGAGTAAAGCTAAGTTGCCGTAAGTTAAGAGTTAAGTTAGGGAGTTTGAAAGGCAATAAAATCGTCTTTGAAAGTTTACGATTTCAGCTATCTGAAAAAGAGTTTTCAAAAACAATTATTATATTATTTTCTCTAAACTTTTGTTCAATTTTTTTTCGTCTTTCCGTTTTCTGCTGGATAAAAATTACGGTAAAAATCATTTTTTCTATTTTTTTAACAAATCAAACGCTTTTCTTAGAAATTGGAGGAGTTCAAGCAAAATGAATTCCTCAAATTAATCAAAAAATCAGACTTGAAAATGTAAACCAAAAGCTGTAATTTATATTCTGATGTAAACTTTAGAGTTTTTTTTCCATATTTAACAACAATTCTGTATCTTCATATCTGTAGAGACTTTAAAAAACTTGTTTTGGATTGAACAAAATAAACAAACTCCTTACTGTAAACTTAAATAGATTTTTTTCTATTTCCTAACAGAAGACCCAAAGAGTGAAAACTTCAATTTTACTGCCCGTCAGTTTTCTTCGAAATAATAGTAAATAAACAGGAGCCCACAAAGACAGTCCTCTTCACCATTCTCTGACAGTGGCACAAATAGAGGCAGAGTGCAAAAGCTGTCAGAGTTCTGTTATATTGCATTTTGTGTAACATTTTCTGCAAAGCTGTTTTAAATATTTTCAAAAACAAAAAATGGGTTTAAAATTAAGTTTGTAACACATCGCTTCGAGTTTAAGAAAGCGAATTGGTCTCTTATGCTCATGAAACAACAAAAGTGACAAATTTTTTTAAACCTTTTTTAAAAACCTCCTTTTAGTGTCAATTTAGTTTTACTGTCAATTTCACAATTGCCCATACGGTTCCATCAAAAAGTCACCCACAGTTTTCCAGATAAATCAAGCAAGACTCGAATAAAGGAAGCAAATAAGTGTAAAAGTCTGCAGCCAAAGAAAAATTTTTTTAAAATGAACTTTTCTTTGTCGGTGTTGTTAATTGTTCGCTTATGATTGTGTGTGGGTGTGTGTGTGTGTGTGTGTGTTTGTATGTGTGTGTGCGTGGTTTGTTTGTTATATGTGTTTCGAGGACGAAAGAGAGAAGGATAAATAGTCCGAACAAAATGATTCCTTTAAACGTTAAACACAATCAGAAGCAGAGTGCAAAAACTGACCAAAAAATTTAAAAATCAGACAGTTTAATTATTATTTGCTAAAGTTTCCCGTTTTAAACATCTAAAACACTAAGTTTGTGTTTATTTGATCTGAATGGAATCACATTTGCAAGATTTTGAAAAAAATTTGGACCATTGTGCTCATGAAGCATTATATATGGCATATTTTTTGGAACAGCCTTCAAAAAAGTTCAATTTGAATTTTACAATTATCGAACTTTACCATTAGACACAAGCAGGGGGAGTGCAAAAAACTCAGAAATCTTGAAAAAATACATAGTTTTTACAAATTGAGGTTTGAATTCTGTCCAAAACCAAAATTGCGTTTTTCCAAAATCTCGCTGGTAACAGTTCTGCGAGAGTTTTAATAATTAATATTTTCATTATGCTCATGAAACATGAAAAATGACAAAATGTTTTGAAAATGCTTTTTTTGGTGTTGGGGTTTGTATTTGTGTGATTTCCTCTTTGTGTCTGGTGTATGTTTTTGTGTGGTTGGACATTTGGCTCTCAGATAAGGGCCTGAGCGTTGATTGCAGCCGTATCCAGAAGTACTACAATTAAGAGCCGATGACTCACGTAATCAAGTGACTCTGACCTGTGCAGAGACATCTTTGCATAAGATCTTTGAGGTTTGGGATTGCCGTAATCGCTTCAAAAAATGCAAAGAACAAATTTTTTGCAAGTTCTTCACCTAATGAATTAATTTTAGCTACGGTATTTCGAAAAAGGGAGCCAGCTAACCACACTTCTATATAGCGAAATTAGGCTAGCCAAAAATGAGAATTTAAATTTTATTCAACTCTTAACCGAAAAACTTAAAAACAACAATCCTAACGCCAGGATGCGGAATTGAAGCAAAATATTGCTACAAGAGGTCTCAGGACTTTTACCGACAATGAAAGAAGAATTTTGCCTTTAACTCAACATCCCGAAAGCCGACGATATGGGATCCAAAATTGTTCTCCAATAACTTATTCCAAAATCACTCCATTTGAGCTATAAAGAATGGTCCCATTTGTGGGTGTAGAAAGTGCATGGACTTTTTATTTTTGCCTGACCAATATTGAACATACCGACATTTTCATGACTTTTAGATAGGTAAAATCTGAAGTTATGAATAAAATTTGTTCATTAGAGTGTGAGTGACATTTTGCACTTTCCGAATATTGCGGCAACTATATAATAATAATACCTTTGTTTCCTGGATAAACGCAGCGGAACAGCATTAGGCTGCTGGAGCCTGTTCTCAGCTGCCCGTTTTCTCATTATTCCCCACATTTCAGGCTGTTCTTTTTATTAGCGGCATTGCTCTTTTTTTGGTGACTATGGCCACTTTTTTTGCGTCTCACGTGGTACCAACGTGGTACCAACGTTGCAGCCAACATTGGTCAGGCTATGGTCAACCTGAACCTATGGTTAAGTAAGAGCTTATTCTCTCACAAACAGCTTCACGGAGGCAGGGGATTGAACTCTCAATCATTGCGTGTGACGTTTTACCTCTCGGCTATCACGCCACTAAATTTTAAACGTTTTGCAAAATTAGTGAAATATAGAATAATCTATTTGATAGGGCCGTTTTGTAAATATCGTGCAATTAAAACCAGGTTGACTTAATTTTCTATGAAAAATTGTCCTCAACAGGTCACAGTTTTTTGTATCAGATAAGAAGTTTAGAAGTTTGAAAGTTTAAAACAAAACAGAGAACTTCCCTTGTAATTTGTTTTAAGCTCATAAAAGCTCCTCCGAGAAACTGTCTCAGGTCATGGTATTAATCTGTAATCTTCCGTAGCTACAAATGCAAAAAATGGCATATGAACAAAGGATTTTGTTACCAAAAACTGTTTGTTAGTTATTAAGGGAGGCATTAGAAAATACATAAGGAAAACAAAAACATACCTCTTTTTGTACTCTGCCACTTAGTATGTTTAGTGTGTCGCTCTGTTTCCCTTTCTGCATATTTTGGAGCTGGTCTGGGGAAGAACAAATTGACAATCTGCAAAAAACATCAATGAATAGTCAAAATCCTGTTTTCATTGTTAAAACCATTATGTCAATTATGCGTCGGGGGAAATCAAAGCACAAATAATCTTTTCTAAGGGAAAATCAGCGGCATGAGTTGAAACGAGTCATCCTGGTAACCTTCAAGCCTCTTGAGATACAAACAAACATGCATATACAAACCAAACATCCTTCTTCTCTTCTCATTATCGATTAACTATCAAACACAAAATGATAACAACTATTTGGTGTTTGCAGGCCTCTTTTTCAGGAATGGAAAAGCGATTTACATTTGAATAATCATATAATTCTAATATAATTTCTATATTGATATAAAATGATTTTGTTGGAATAAAAAACTGTAAACCTGAATAAAAAAACGTAGAGGAGGATATAACTTACTAAATTATACAAATAATTATTATTGAATAAATAACTGAAGCCTCCGTGATTTTAATTAAGAATGTCAATGAATAAATGCGAATGAATATAATCACTGACAAGTAACCTTTCTTGTGCAAAGAATCTCTTCATTATATAAAAAAATAACATAGAGGCATAATTTTAGGTGAATGCAAAGTAAGCCGACGTATAAGCAAGCCGAACGTTATGTAATAGTTAGATAATCTATAAGAAATAATACATTGTTAACCGTTACAATCAACACTGCGCATAGTGTTATAGTGCATAATTTATTCTAATGCACCAAAGAAACAAAAAACTTCAATTTTTAGACATCTAGTGGATACAGACCTCAGCTGACCGCTGTCCAAGGCCATGCCTTTCATCCGCTGTGGAAAGTAATCCGAAAACCGCGGGCTGGTTATCGCGGCGAAGTCTCGACGCGCGTGAACCGCCCCCCGGCCCGCCAGGGGCTTTTTAAAATACGGGTATCCCAAAATTTTTTTGCTTACTTTCCAGGATGAGGTGCCCAACCCAAACCGGCCCTGATCAGACCGACTTGGATCGAGCACGGGGGGGGGGGGGGTGTAAACCGCGGCCGCTCCACAGAGTCTGGCAGCACTATCGGCCTAGATAGTCTGATCAGAGCACCATCCATAATCTGCACGGTCTGATCAGGGCACTACTTACGGTCTGTACAGTCTGATCAGAGCCCCCCCCCCCGAGTCTGGATAGTCTGATCACAGCGTGGTCCAGGGTCTGGATAATTTTGTGAATAGTCTGAACAGAGCTCGTCAGTCTGATCAGAAACCTCTCCAGAGTCTGGAAAATCTGATCAGAACCAAGATTTCCAGCCGAACAAACGGTCAGTCCTCCAAAAATTGAAGATATAGTTAAACCCCCTAGGACCTTTTTTGAACTCCCAATTTCACTGAATGAATTTCAAAGACCACGCAAAACACGAAGTTCTGTTAATTGTTGTTGACTTGAAGGCATTTTTTTGTTTCAAACTAATATTTTTACTAAAAAACTCGAAATCCATAACCATAAAATTACGTATATATTTATGAAAAAAAATATACCAACAATTACTGCAAATTCAACATTTAAAAGTATCAGTCAGGGTACCGCCAATGCGCGAAGGAATTAGGTCCGATAATCCCAGTGCGCAACCGAAGTGGGTCTGGCACCCCAGTGCGCGACTGATGTCGGTCTGGTACCCCCAGTGTGCGACTCAAGTCTGTCTGATCAGAAACAATTTTGGTCTGGATTGGCAGATCAGAGCAGGCTTGGGTTGCGCAGCTCATCCTGGGTTGACCTCATTTACAAAATTCGGCTTACTTACCTACTGGCTTGCTTGACCACCACCTAATTTTTCAGATACTAAAATGTTTTAAAGTTCAAGCTTCATGTTTTCCAGTTTTTTCTAAACCTTTGTTCAAAGGTACTACCGATGAGATGACCTTGAAGGCACGGCAGGGGAACTCGTTCTAGCCAAAAAAAACACATGACACATACGGGAGTGCAGAAAGCAAGCCAAATTCATATCAAAACCATTGGGGAATGAGTCGAAGTCTGATCATGTATATGTCAACTTTATGGAGTGAGAATTATTGATCATAACTGTTTTGAGTGGGCATTTTTTTATCTTCTGAGCTGAATAGAGAGAGTGTAAATCTATCCGAAACTTAAATAGAAGTTTTCCGACCAAAAAAAAACATTTTCCCTCTGAACTTGGAAAAATTCAAGGCTTGCGTACCCGGGTTGATCTTAAATTTCAAAAAGCTAAAAATTTACAACTATATTTTTATGGCTCCTATGAAAAGTTGCAATGAAATTTTCTTGAAGGAAAAGTCTTTAAAAATAAAATTCTAAAGTAATCAGAAAAAATGCGAGAAATTTAGGTTTTTTAAAAATAAAAATCGATTTTTTGATCAATGTCTATCCCACTCTTGTGCTCTTAGAAGGATATTCTCCTTTTTGCTCCATTTGAATTGTGCATGTTTCTTTTCTTTTCCATTGTGTTATAGTTCTGGTCCTATCCGGCGTTTTGCGTCAGGTTTTAGCTATATAATGTCTTAGAAAAAATTGCCCCCAATTTTTTTAAAAAAAAACAATTTCGCAGTATAAGAATCCTTTTATGTCCCACAAGATACCATTTAGAGACTTAATAATTACCTCCTGCTTTTTGTTATGGAGAAGCAGTTACCATAGAACTTACTTCTTTGATAATGATAATGCTGTAGTCATGGAACTTCTATTAGTGGAAAAAGTCGCGATCATAGATCTTTCATTATAAAAAAGTTACGTCATAAAACTTTCAATTAAAGTTTTACTTTTACCCATATAACACAGTATTTTTCGAATCATGAAATCAATCTTCCATAATATGAAAGCTGTATGACTAAAAATATCTCTCATCCCAGGAAATGAAACAATTGCACAACTTTGGTAAAATTTGCATAGCAAAACAGGCTTTTCAATTAAAGTTAGGAAGCACTAGCAAGTTCATTTTTTGAGAAAACTGTTTTTAAAATTGCGGAGAAATTCAAAAAATTCCGCAAAATGAAGAGAAATTCATTCCTTAGATTAAGGCGTTTTTACTGACGTTAATTGGAATTTTTCAAAGCTTGGATAACTTCAGCTTTTTCCTATTCCAAAAGAAAAAATCATTATATGTTCAGAAAGCTACGGAAGGTTTTATACAATCCAAGGTACTTGGATTGTATTGGTGTGCTGTCTTTTTTCTAAGTTGATTCCAACCTGATAAATATTGAGGCCGGATAAAGAAGTAAACCTTATCGGAAATTAAATTGCAGTAGATTCCCTTACCAATTTGCAGTTGTATTTAAGGTATTTAATGTACTGAAGTTGCTGGAAGATCTAAATTTAAAACAAAAGTCACTTTTAAGATTTTTGACCTCAATTTTTACTGATTTTTGATCGTTTCTTGAGATTATTCTTTAACAGAACTTCAATTAATCATTTAAGCTGTAATTAGTCTTCTCCAATCAGTAATCTCCTCATAAGTGTTGCTTAAGATATATGTTTTGATAATGCTAACATAATTACACAAAAATTTGGTAACTTTTTAAAAACTTTTTTCAATTTTTTTTTGAAAATTTTAGTCATTGTTTATGTTCTTTGATATCCGTGAATCAGTTAATTGTTTTCAAGGCTTTGAAATGGATCACTGGCTAGTTTATTGCGGCAATGAAAAAGTTCTCAGTTTTTTTTGTCATGAACTTCAGCAATCTCTTTATAGAATGTGCAAGTTTTTTTTCAAAATAATTTTTGTTTTTCCAAATTTATTAATCTTTATGTTTGACACTAGGCTACTGGATAGTTTTTTGAGACATTGAAATGGCTCTAAAAATATTATTAATATATATTTTGTGAAATTGTGTCAGTTTTCACATTTTTTGATAATATTTGTCATTTTTAGTGTTTAGTAGTATTTGTCATTTTTATTTTTGTCAATGAGTTTATCGATCTTTAAGTGTCATTGAAACGTTTTCAAGTCTTGCAGATATTTACTGGACAGATTTGACAGAAAAAAATTAGTTTGCACATCGCAAAACTTAGAAATTTGCAATAATTTTTTGTCAAATTTTAATTTTTTTTTGAAACATAGTTGTCATATTTCTTGAGTTTTTCTAGCAATGCTTTGTTTCATTGTTTTAATTTTTCTAAAATTTTTAGGGTCATTAATTTTTTTGGCTTGCTTTGTTCAATAGATCCGCTTGCTAGACAAAAAATTCTAATATTTGAATTCAATTCTTTGGGTTGAACTTCACGACTTTTACTGTAATATTTTTTTGGCGCCATCGGTTTTATCGATATGATTGTGCGATATGATTGCCTCTAGAACTTTTAAATGCTTGGGTATGTTAGCTTTATTAACCAAACGCTAGAAACCATTGAAGTGATTGCTCAAAGAATGGGAAATAAATCGCCTGTATAATTGATTTGAAACGATAAAGTGTTTTTGCAATTTGAAAATTGTGTTTTCTAGTGATTTTGACAAGTGATACAGCATTTTATTCACAGAAAATACATTTTTTTCCTAGAGAAAGTTTCATCACTCGGTGCAAACTTTATAAAAATCTGAGTCTAGATTTCTACGTATATACATGTTGAAAATTTTGTAATCATTCAAGATTATCTAAGATTTTTGCGGTTTTGGATTTTTAATTGTTCGTGATACGCTCTTCATAAGTTCACTGCGCAAAAATGAAACGATTTCTTTGAATTTCTTTCAGACAAACGTTACCACTTTTCATTTGTGTTTTTCATTTCTTCAGAAAAACACTTTTCAGTTGTGTTTTTTATATCTATGCAGAACACATTTTTATTTCTTCATTTATGTTTTTTTATTTCTTCATTGACTGCTTGTTGTAGATATTTTATCTCACCAGATAATTTTGAATGAGCCAAAGTCAGATCATAACTAAGTTTGAATGAGTCAAAGTCTGATCGTAAGCCAACTTTACTGAGCCAAAGTCTGATCAAGAATAAATGGGAACAAAGCCCAGCTTGACCAGGGTTCTTTATGGTTTTGGGTTCTGTTTATAAGATATTTCCGACTGAAAACCTTTACTAGCAATTTGGAGCGGAAACAATGGCTTGGAATTGATAAAAAAAGTAAAGGCAGCATTTTTTTAGTAATTGAGGTTTGAAAGTTTAAAAAGGTGAAAGTATTCAATTAAATGTTTTAATACTGGTTATATTGTGTAAATGATGATTTGTGTTTAGGTGCATGTGTAAAGATGTGCGTGCTTGTGTGTGAATATATGTGTGTGTGTTGTGCGTTGGTTTTATGAGAAACATAAAGTGAACATTCTTACTGTAACATCTACTTCGCGGGTCGAGTTGTCACCGCTAAAAATTGCTAAAGGATCTAACATTTAAGGTGAATTTCAGTAAAATGTGTAAAATTTGCGCTCAAAATTTTCACCGCTACCAGCAGATTGCGGTGAAAAAAAAATTTCACTGCTCAAACACCAAATCTTACAAAATTCACCGCTAATTTCAACGCTTATCTTATGTTCACAGGAAATATCATTGTAGTAAGTGACAGATGGGGCAGTGGAATAAGAAGTTGTTGACACGCAGGAGGTGAGAGCTTCGAATCATTGTACGGCAGTTTCTTTTTTGTAAGAAATCCTGTGAATGCGGTGAAAAAATTTTTACCGCCAAAAACCACAAATCTTAAAAAAATTCACCGCATTCAACGCTTAAAGGTGCGGGCGCTTTGCTTTTTTTTCACCACTATTCACCGCTAATCTTTCATTATTTTTTGACCAAACCTCGACCCGGGTTGCAGGGTAATAAAATGATCCTATTCTGATGGGATCCAACTCCTTTAAGACCCTTCCGCATAATTATAAGCATCTAGACTCATTACAATTGCAACTCGCATATTTGTTTTCAGTTTTTAGGACTTTCTTAAGAACTGTGTGAGCTGTAAATCTTTGAAGGACCAATTGCGGTAATACATTTTATCTTGAACATCTATCTGATTGTCTTCTTCTCAAAATCAAGGTGGTAGGTTTGTAGCCTGACTAATAATGAAGTACAGTTCAGTTAAACTTTACATCAAATTTGAATTTAATTCAAAAACACTATATATGAATTAACTTAATGCTCATCCAGTTATTGCAATGTAAATTTTGACAACAAAAGGTTCAAATAATGACAATGCGTTTTTAACAAACATAACATCAAAAACAACATCAAATATCAATACGAGCGTCCGTCTAAAGCACTATAAATTCATACGATTACGACACTCGCTGTTACGTGGCCAATATCCGAAAAGGCAAATTTCAATTTATTTAGCGTTTTGTTGGAACGAGTGGCTAATACTTCGTTACCATTTTTCGTTTTGCGTAAAAATTTTCGGCAGATGAAGAAAATTACTCAGAATGTGGAAATAAATTTCTTATATCTTATCAAAGTTTGGCATTTTGCAACAAATTTTTACAAATATATGTAACCCAACTCCACAATTTTGAGAATGTAATTAACCTAAAACTTTATTGCTCGAATTTTAATGTAATTCTTTGAGACCAAATTCAAAATCTTAATCGTTGTTGTGAACAGTGTTTTAGGTAATTCCCAGGTTGAGGTGCCAGACCGAAAGTCGATATGTCCAGACCGAAATGAACGCACAAGGTGGCGTCGTGCGTTCAAAATTACACGGTCTGGAGAAAAAAATGAACGCACGATAGTCTGGACATATGCAATTTTGAACGCACGATAGTCTGGACATATGCAATTTTGAACGCACGATAGTCTGGACATATGCAATTTTGAACGCACGATAGTCTGGACATATGCAATTTTGAACGCACGATAGTCTGGACATATGCAACTTGGAACGCACGATAGTCTGATCATAGGTAACTTTGAACGCACGATAGTCTGGACATATGCAACTTTGAACGCACGATAGTCTGGACATAGGCCGTTTTGAACGCACGATAGTCTGATCATGAACGCACGAAAACATTTTCGTGCGTTCATGATCAGACTATCGTGCGTTCAAAAAGGCCTATGTCCAGACTTTCGTGCGTTCAAAGTTGCATATGTCCAGACTAAAAAACTAACCTTTTATGCTTGTAGATGCCCATTGAAGATGAAGACGCCAGAGGGTTCCATGAGTCCACAAATCCACATATAAAGTCTTTTTTTACGTGAGGTACGTGAACATCTTTATACTAATAGTAGACAGCCTTTTTTTGCTAGCGTGAGCAAAATTCAAGAAGTCTATCTATCAGTATTAAGAATAAATTGAACCTCTAATAAGACTTTTTTTGATAAGACTTTTTTTTGACACTCATTCAAGAAAGCTGAAATCAACATCAACATATATCATACATCATAAACACACATCATAGACTCAAACCAAAAGACCGAAGCGAGAGACGAGCGAGACAACGCGAGAGACGAGCGAGAGAACGCGAGACGAGCGAGAAAACGCGAGACGAGCGAGAAAACGCGAGACGAGCGAGAGAACGCGAGACGAGCGAGAGAACGCGAGACACGAGCGAGAGACGAAAACAGGGGCGAGAGAACGAAGGGAGAGGGGAGAGAGAGCACCGAAAAAACTTGACGCCCGAAAGGCGTCCCACCCATTTTTAACTCTATATTTTTGATTTTTTTCAAAAAAAAAAACCGTACGCAAAACTAACTTTTTTCCTACCCAAGCTATCGGAAAAATTCTTTTCGTGTAACACTATACCTACAAAGTGGATACTCCATACCAAGTTTGGTTCAATTTGAACAACTCTATGACCTAATCAAAAAGACCTATTTTTAAAATTAATTATTCGAATTAATAGCAAATTTCCGTATGAAAAACTAACTTCTTTCCTAGGCAAGCTATAGCAAAAATTCTTTTTGTTTTAGACTCTACATACACTGGGGATACTCCATGCCGAGTTTGGTTCGGTTTGAACAACTCCTTGATCCAACGAAATAGACCAATTTTTAAAATTCAATAATTGCAATTTATTTGAAATAATAGCAAATTTCCGTATGAAAAGCTAACTTTTTTCCTAGGCAAGCTATACCAAAAATTCTTTCTGTTTTAGACTCTAGGCACCCATGGTATACTCAATACCGAGTTTGGCTCACTTTGGACAACTCCTTGACCCGACGAAAAAGACCTATTTTTAAAATTATTTATTCGAATTAATAGCAAATTTCCGTACGAAAAACTAACTTTTTTCCGAGGCAAGCTATACCAAAAATTCTTTCTGTTTTAGACTCTAGGCACCCATGGTATACTCAATACCGAGTTTGGCTCACTTTGGACAACTCCTTGACCCGACGAAAAAGACCTATTTTTAAAATTATTTATTCGAATTAATAGCAAATTTCCGTACGAAAAACTAACTTTTTTCCTAGGCAAGGTATACCAAAAATTCTTTCTGTTTTAGACTCTAGGCACCCATGGTATACTCAATACCGAGTTTGGTTCACTTTGGACAACTCCTTGACCCGACGAAAAAGACCTATTTTTAAAATTATTTATTCGAATTAATAGCAAATTTCCGTACGAAAAACTAACTTTTTTCCGAGGCAAGCTATACCAAAAATTCTTTCTGTTTTAGACTCTAGGAACCCATGGTATACTCAATGCCAAGTTTGGTTCACTTTGGACAACTCCTTGACCCGACGAAAAAGACCTATTTTTAAAATTATTTATTCGAAATAATTGCACATTTCAGTATGAAAAACTAACTTATTTCCTAGGCAAGCTATAGCTAAAATTCTTTTTGCTTTAGACTCTAGGCACCCATGGTATACTCCATGCCGAGTTTGGTTCGATTTGAACAACTCCTTGATCCAACGAAATAGACCAATTTTTAAAATTCAATAATTGCAATTATTTGAAATAATAGCAAATTTCCGTATGAAAAGCTAACTTTTTTCCTAGGCAAGCTATCCCAAAAATTCTTTCTGTTTTAGACTCTAGGCACCCATGGTATACTCAATACCGAGTTTGGTTCACTTTGGACATCTCCTTGACCATACGAAAAGGACCTATTTTTAAAATTTTTTATTCGAAACAATTGCACATTTCCGTATGAAAAAGTAACCTTTTTCCTAGGCAAGCTATACCAAAAATTCTTTCTGTTTTAGACTCTAGGCACCCATGGTATACTCAATACCGAGTTTGGTTCACTTTGGACAACTCCTTGACCCGAAGAAAAAGACCTATTTTTAAAATTATTTATTCGAATTAATAGCAAATTTCCGTACGAAAAACTAACTTTTTTCCTAGGCAAGGTATACCAAAAACTCTTTCTGTTTTAGACTCTAGGCACCCATGGTATACTCAATACCGAGTTTGGTTCACTTTGGACAACTCCTTGACCCGACGAAAAAGACCTATTTTTAAAATTATTTATTCGAATTAATAGCAAATTTCCGTACGAAAAACTAACTTTTTTCCTAGGCAAGCTATACCAAAAATTCTTTCTGTTTTAGACTCTAGGCACCCATGGTATACTCAATACCGAGTTTGGTTCACTTTGGACAACTCCTTGACCCGACGAAAAAGACCTATTTTTAAAATTATTTATTCGAATTAATAGCAAATTTCCGTACGAAAAACTAACTTTTTTCCTAGGCAAGGCATACCAAAAATTCTTTCTGTTTTAGACTCTAGGCACCCATGGTATACTCAATACCGAGTTTGGTTCACTTTGGACAACTCCTTGACCCGACGAAAAAGACCTATTTTTAAAATTATTTATTCGAATTAATAGCAAATTTCCGTACGAAAAACTAACTTTTTTCCGAGGCAAGCTATACCAAAAATTCTTTCTGTTTTAGACTCTAGGCACCCATGGTATACTCCATACCCAGTTTGGTTCACTTTGGACAACTCCTTGACCCGACGAAAAAGACCTATTTTTAAAATTATTTATTTGAAATAATAGCAAATTTCCGTATGAAAAACTAAATTTTTTCCTAGGCAAGCTATAGCAAAAATTCTTTTTGTATAAGACTCTACATACACTGGGGATACTCCATGCCGAGTTTGGTTCGATTTGAACAACTCCTTGATCCAACGAAATAGACCAATTTTTAAATTTCAATAATTGCAATTATTTGAAATAATAGCAAATTTCCGTATGAAAAGCTAACTTTTTTCCTAGGCAAGCTATCCCAAAAATTCTTTCTGTTTTAGACTCTAGGCACCCATGGTATACTCAATACCGAGTTTGGTTCACTTTGGACATCTCCTTGACCATACGAAAAAGACCTATTTTTAAAATTATTTATTCGAATTAATAGCAAATTTCCGTACGAAAAACTAACTTTTTTCCTAGGCAAGCTATCCCAAAAATTCTTTTTGTTTAAGACTCTACATACACTGGGGATACTCCTTGACGAGTTTGGTTCGATTTGAACAACTCTTTGATCCAACGAAATAGACCAATTTTTAAAATTCAATAATTGCAATTATTTGAAATAATAGCAAATTTCCGTATGAAAAGCTAACTTTTTTCCTAGGCAAGCTATCCCAAAAATTCTTTCTGTTTTAGACTCTAGGCACCCATGGTATACTCAATACCGAGTTTGGTTCACTTTGGACAACTCCTTGACCCGACGAAAAAGACCTATTTTTAAAATTATCTATTTGAAATAATAGCAAATTTCCGTATGAAAAACTAAATTTTTTCCTAGGCAAGTTATAGCAAAAATTCTTTTTGTTTAAGACTCTACATACACTGGGGATACTCCATGCCGAGTTTGGTTCGATTTGAACAACTCCTTGATCCAACGAAATAGACCAATTTTTAAAATTCAATAATTGCAATTATTTGAAATAATAGCAAATTTCCGTATGAAAAGCTAACTTTTTTCCTAGGCAAGCTATCCCAAAAATTCTTTCTGTTTTAGACTCTAGGCACCCATGGTATACTCAATACCGAGTTTGGTTCACTTTGGACAACTCCTTGACCATACGAAAAAGACCTATTTTTTTTATAAATTACTTATTCGAAATAATTGCACAGTTCCGTATGAAAAACTAACTTTTTTCCTAGGCAAGCTATACCAAAAATTCTTTTTGTTTTAGACTCTACATACACTGGGGATACTCCATGCCGAGTTTGGTTCGATTTGAACAACTCCTTGATCCAACGAAATAGACCAATTTTTAAAATTCAATAATTGCAATCTATTTGAAATAATAGCATATTTCCGTATGAAAAACTAACTTTTTTCCTAGGCAAGCTATCCCAAAAATTCTTTCTGTTTTAGACTCTAGGCACCCATGGTATACTCAATACCGAGTTTGGTTCACTTTGGACAACTCCTTGACCATACGAAAAAGACCTATTTTTAAAATTACTTATTCGAAATAATTGCACATTTCCGTATGAAAAGCTAACTTTTTTCCTAGGCAAGCTATACCAAAAATTCTTTCTGTTTTAGACTCTAGGCAGCCATGGTAGACTCCATACCCAGTTTGGTTCACTTTGGACAACTCCTTGACCCGACGAAAAAGACCAATTTTTAAAATTCAATAATTGCAATTTATTTGAAATAATAGCAAATTTCCGTATGAAAAGCTAACTTTTTTCCTAGGCAAGCTATCCCAAAAATTCTTTCTGTTTTAGACTCTAGGCACCCATGGTATACTCAATACCGAGTTTGGTTCACTTTGGACATCTCCTTGACCATACGAAAAGGACCTATTTTTAAAATTTTTTATTCGAAACAATTGCACATTTCCGTATGAAAAACTAACTTTTTTCCTAGGCAAGCTATCCCAAAAATTCTTTCTGTTTTAGACTCTAGGCACCCATGGTATACTCAATACCGAGTTTGGTTCACTTTGGACAACTCCTTGACCATACGAAAAAGACCTATTTTTAAAATTACTTATTCGAAATAATTGCACATTTCCGTATGAAAAGCTAACTTTTTTCCTAGGCAAGCTATACCAAAAATTCTTTCTGTTTTAGACTCTAGGCAACCATGGTAGACTCCATACCCAGTTTGGTTCACTTTGGACAACTCCTTGACCCGACGAAAAAGACCAATTTTTAAAATTCAATAATTGCAATTTATTTGAAATAATAGCAAATTTCCGTATGAAAAGCTAACTTTTTTCCTAGGCAAGCTATCCCAAAAATTCTTTCTGTTTTAGACTCTAGGCACCCATGGTATACTCAATACCGAGTTTGGTTCACTTTGGACAACTCCTTGACCATACGAAAAAGACCTATTTTTTTTATAAATTACTTATTCGAAATAATTGCACAGTTCCGTATGAAAAACTAACTTTTTTCCTAGGCAAGCTATACCAAAAATTCTTTTTGTTTTAGACTCTACATACACTGGGGATACTCCATGCCGAGTTTGGTTCGATTTGAACAACTCCTTGATCCAACGAAATAGACCAATTTTTAAAATTCAATAATTGCAATCTATTTGAAATAATAGCATATTTCCGTATGAAAAACTAACTTTTTTCCTAGGCAAGCTATCCCAAAAATTCTTTCTGTTTTAGACTCTAGGCACCCATGGTATACTCAATACCGAGTTTGGTTCACTTTGGACAACTCCTTGACCATACGAAAAAGACCTATTTTTAAAATTACTTATTCGAAATAATTGCACATTTCCGTATGAAAAGCTAACTTTTTTCCTAGGCAAGCTATACCAAAAATTCTTTCTGTTTTAGACTCTAGGCAACCATGGTAGACTCCATACCCAGTTTGGTTCACTTTGGACAACTCCTTGACCCGACGAAAAAGACCAATTTTTAAAATTCAATAATTGCAATTTATTTGAAATAATAGCAAATTTCCGTATGAAAAGCTAACTTTTTTCCTAGGCAAGCTATCCCAAAAATTCTTTCTGTTTTAGACTCTAGGAACCCATGGTATACTCAATACCGAGTTTGGTTCACTTTGGACAACTCCTTGACCATACGAAAAAGACCTATTTTTAAAATTACTTATTCGAAATAATTGCACATTTCCGTATGAAAAACTAACTTTTTTCCCAGGCAAGCTATACCAAAAATTCTTTCTGTTCTAGACTCTAAGCACCCATGGTACACTCAATACCGAGTTTGGTTCGATTTGAACAACTCCTTGACCTGATAAAAAATACTATATTTGAAAATTAAATATTGGAAATAATCGCAAATTTCCGTATGAAAAGCTAACTTTTTTCCTAGGCAAGCTATCCCAAAAATTCTTTCTCTTTTAGACTCTAGGCACCCATGGTATACTCAATACCGAGTTTGGTTCACTTTGGACAACTCCTTGACCATACGAAAAAGACCTATTTTTAAAATTACTTATTCGAAATAATTGCACATTTCCGTATGAAAAACTAACTTTTTTCCTAGGCAAGCTATACCAAAAATTCTTTCTGTTCTAGACTCTAAGCACCCATGGTATACTCAATACCGAGTTTGGTTCGATTTGAACAACTCCTTGACCTGATAAAAAATACTATTTGAAAATTAAATATTCGAAATAATTGCACATTTCCGTATGAAAAACTAACTTTTTTCCTAGGCAAGCTATAGCTAAAATTCTTTTTGCATTAGACTCTAGGCACCCATGGTATACTCAATACCGAGTTTGGTTCACTTTGGACAACTCCTTGACCCGACGAAAAAGACCTATTTTTAAAATTATCTATTTGAAATAATAGCAAATTTCCGTATGAAAAACTAAATTTTTTCCTAGGCAAGCTATAGCAAAAATTCTTTTTGTTTTAGACTCTACATACACTGGGGATACTCCATGCCGAGTTTGATTCGATTTGAACAACTCCTTGACCCGACGAAAAAGACCTATTTTTTAAAATTATTTAAAATTAATTATTCGAATTAATAGCAAATTTCCGTACGAAAAACTAACTTCTTTCCTAGGCAAGCTATAGCAAAAATTCTTTCTGTTTTAGACTCTAAGCACCCATGGAATACTCCATACCCAGTTTGGTTTACTTTGGACAACTCCTTGGCCCGACGAAAAAGACCTATTATTAAAATTATTTATTTGAAATAATAGCAAATTTCCGTATGAAAAGCTAACTTTTTTCCTAGGCAAGCTATACCAAAAATACTTTCTGTTCTAGACTCTAAGCACCCATGGTATACTCAATACCGAGTTTGGTTCGATTTGAACAACTCCTTGACCTGATAAAATATACTATATTTGAAAATTAAATATTCGAAATAATTGCACATTTCCGTATGATAAACTAACTTTTTTCCTAGGCAAGCTATAGCAAAAATTCTTTCTGTTTTAGACTCTAAGCACCCATGGTATACTCCATACCCAGTTTGGTTCACTTTGGACAACTCCTTGACCCGACGAAAAAGACCTTTTGTTAAAATTATTTATTTGAAATAATAGCAAATTTCCGTATGAAAAGCTAACTTTTTTCCTAGGCAAGCTATACCAAAAATACTTTCTGTTCTAGACTCTAAGCACCCATGGTATACTCAATACCGAGTTTGGTTCGATTTGAACAACTCCTTGACCTGATAAAAAATACTATATTTGAAAATTAAATATTCGAAATAATTGCACATTTCCGTATGATAAACTAACTTTTTTCCTAGGCAAGCTATAGCAAAAATTCTTTTTGTTTTAGACTCTAAATACACTGGGGATACTCCATGCCGAGTTTGATTCGATTTGAACAACTCCTTGATCCCACGAAAAAGACCAATTTTTAAAATTCAATAATCTCAAGTTATTCGAAATAATTGCACATTTCCGTATGAAAAACTAACTTTTTTTCTAGGCCAGCTAAAGCAAAAAATCTTTTGGTTTTAGACTCTACATACAATGGGGATACTCCATACCGAGTTTGGTTCACTTTGGACAACTCCTTGACCCGACGAAAAAGACCTATTTTTAAAAATTTTTATTCGAAATAATTGCACATTTCCGTATGAGAAACTATCTTTTTTCCTAGGCAAGCTATAGCTAAAATTCTTTTTGCTGTAGACTCTAGGCACCCATGGTATACTCAATGCCGAGTTTGGTTCACTTTGGACAACTCCTTGACCCGACGAAAAAGACCTATTTTTAAAATTATTTATTCGAAATAATTGCAACTTTCCGTATGAAAAACTAACTTCTTTCCTAGGAAAGCTATAGCAAAAATTCTTTTTGTTTTGGACTCTACATACACTGGGGATATACCATGCCGAGTTTGGTTCGATTTGAACAACTCCTTGATCCAACGAAATAGACCAATTTTTAAAATTCAATAATTGCAATTTATTTGAAATAATAGCAAATTTCCGTATGAAAAGCTAACTTTTTTCCTAGGCAAGCTATCCCAAAAACTCTTTCTGTTATAGACTCTAGGCACCCGTGGTATACTCAATACCGAGTTTGGTTCACTTTGGACAACTCCTTGACCATACGAGAAAGACCTATTTTTAAAATTATTTATTCGAAATAATTGCACATTTGCGTATGAAAAACTAACTTTTTTCCTAGGCAAGCTATAGCTAAAATTCTTTTTGCTTTAGACTCTAGGCACCCATGGTATACTCAATGCCGAGTTTGGTTCACTTTGGACAACTCCTTGACCCGACGAAAAAGACCTATTTTTAAAATTATTTATTCGAAATAATTGCAACTTTCCGTATGAAAAACTAACTTCTTTCCTAGGCAAGCTATAGCAAAAATTCTTTTTGTTTTAGACTCTACATACACTGGGGATACTCCATGCCGAGTTTGGTTCGATTTGAACAACTCCTTGATCCAACGAAATAGACCAATTTTTAATATTCAATAATTGCAATTTATTTGAAATAATAGCAAATTTCCGTATGAAAAGCTAACTTTTTTCCTAGGCAAGCTATCCCAAAAATTCTTTCTGTTTTAGACTCTAGGCACCCATGGTATACTCAATACCGAGTTTGGTTCACTTTGGACAACTCCTTGACCATACGAAAAAGACCTATTTTTAAAATTATTTACTCGAAATAATTGCACAGTTCCGTATGAAAAACTAACTTTTTTCCTAGGCAAGCTGTAGCTAAAATTCTTTTTGCTTTAGACTCTAGGCACCCATGGTATACTCAATGCCGAGTTTGGTTCACTTTGGACAACTCCATGACCCGACGAAAAAGACCTATTTTTAAAATTATTTATTCGAAATAATTGCAACTTTCCGTATGAAAAACTAACTTCTTTCCTAGGCAAGCTATAGCAAAAATTCTTTTTCTTTTAGACTCTACATACACTGGGGATACTCCATGCCGAGTTTGGTTCGATTTGAACAACTCCTTGATCCAACGAAATAGACCAATTTTTAAAATTCAATAATTGCAATTTATTGAAATAATAGCAAATTTCCGTATGAAAAGCTAACTTTTTTCCTAGGCAAGCTATCCCAAAAATTCTTTCTGTGTTAGACTCTAGGCAACCATGGAATACTCAATACCGAGTTTGGTTCACTTTGGACAACTCCTTGACCATGCGAAAAAGACCTATTTTTAAAATTACTTATTCGAAATAATTGCACATTTCCGTATGAAAAACTAACTTTTTTCCTAGGCAAACTATAGCAAAAATTCCTTTCGTTTTAGACTCTAGCTACAATGGCGATACTATATACCGAGGTTGATCCACTTTGAAGAAGTTTTTGGCCATACGAAAAAGATCTATTTTTAAAATTACTTATTTGAAATAATCTCAAATTTCCGTACGAAAACCTAACTTTTTTCTAGACAAGCTATATCAAAAATCCCTTATGTTTTAAACTGTAGGTACTCATGGAACACTACATACCAAGTTTGGTTCACTTTGGACAACTCTATGACCGAATCAAAAACAGCTTATGTTTAAAATTCGTTTTTCGATTAAATCGGAAATTTAGGTATGAAAACCAATTCCTTTCGTTTCACATTCCCCAATAAACACTTCACATGGAATGGACAATTATACTCCATACCGAGATCGCTTTAAATTCAACAACTGTTTCACCTGACAGAACTTATAATTAAGTTCTTTTCTTATGATAAAAATTTTTAAGAAGCACGCAAAAATTGCAGGAAAAAATAGTTTCAACTATTTTTTGCAGGTACGCTGAACTACAAAATTGGTTCTGTTAGACTTTAATTACAATTTGCATTTGCTAAATCGAATCAAAAATTGTTTAATTATGCTCATAATGACACAGCATGGCAATCAGATATGACACTTCTTTGAACTGAAAATAGAAGAGTTTATGTTTGATGGCACTTAAACAAATTTGCATTTTCTCTTCTGTATCCTGGACAATAAATCCGAATGGGACAACATTTCGGGCCTGAGAATTTATCAATGTCAACTTTCTTACAATTTTGAATTTTCGGAGCACACAATTGTTAGCAATTCCACGAAAAAAGAACAGTATATCTCCGGCAATCATTTCACCATCCACAAAGGCAGCAACATATTTATCAGCAGTACATCCCCGTCCATATGCAGCCGATGATAGGAAGCAAAAATCAAGATTCCGACAGAACAACTTTAAATTCGGATGCTCTTGGCGAAATTTTCTTGTTTCTGAACTTTCCACGAAACCATAACTTTCATCCAATTTTCTTTTCTCGTGAAAATTTGTCAGCATTTTTGTGAGACAGTCGTCCTTAATGCTCATCTTTGCTATCATTTTGGCCCTTACAAATCGCCAAACCATTAATTGACACTGATTGACGGTTCCAGTTAGTGGTGCAATAAGCAATCTGTTAGCAGACTCAAACATAGCAGCAGATGTCGTAAACAGTGGTCCAATATTTTTCGCTTGCCAACATAGATGTCTCAAAAGATGGAAATTTATTGACTCCATTTTATTAGTTTTGTCCGTCATGCTCAGACAGAACTCATTTAGAAGCTGATCACATAAATTTGCGTTGTTGGGCGACTCAAAAAGTTCTCGAATCGAAAAAACTAGCTTCTTTAGGTCAGACTCGTCACTTTTTCTCTCTTCGCCATACAAAAATGGAGGAAAAATTATGGGCGACAAGTACAGTAGTAAGATTTTCACTTCCTTTGCTTTCAGGTTGGACAGCGAATCAAGTTTCCGGAGTGAGTTTTTGAACTCTTTTGGTAAATCAAGGGACTCAATAAAAAAATTGATTTCAGTTTATGCTCAGGCCTCATCCTCTCATAATGATGCTATAGAAAATCTTTTGCAACACCAAGGAACAACTGATGCATCGGGTCAACTGGAGATGAGAGTGGTTGATTTGAAATCAGATCGAAAGCTTTGCTTCTCCCTTTAACACCGAGAGTTTTAATTTCACAATCCGCCTTTCGACCGAGTTCAACTCTTAATTCATCCACACTTCCCCTTTCCAGCTCTTGGATATTTTGCATATGGGCATCAAACGAACGCATCTGGAAGCTTTCATCGTGAGGATAACGATGGGAACCCGCTACATGAATTCCTCTTTGATTGCAAAGCGTACATCCATAGAAACCATTGCACTGCTTCGTTTTCAGAACCTTAGATTTTGCTATCAGGTCAGTAACTAGCAAAATAGGTTCAAATGTAACAAGCAAATCGTCTCCATTGAAAATGATTTTCTCTATAACTGACAATTCTTGTTTTATATGTTCAAAGACGATATCAAAATCAGGGTAGCCCGAGCCAACAAACAATGCTCCCAGAACAAGGTTTTTGAAGAGGTGGCGAAGCTTAGGAGCTAGATCTGCAACTGCCAAGAAAAGAGGCCAAGCTGAAGTTATGGGTGTCTTGCATACATTAGCACCATCGGTGTTGACAATTAATCTGACATTTATTCGCCGTTGTTCAGTTATGGAAAAAGTGGGCATCAAAATATCGCGTGAAGAATCTTTCTCTTCGGCGTACTTTAGCATCTCGGGGAGTGCGTTTTCAATAATGTCAATCAACAAAGGACGAAAATTTAACAGAATTAGCTCGCCGTTGTTAAGGGATTGTTTACTGGATTGGTAAAGTGTACAAAATTCTTCAAACTGTTTCCTGACGGCCCACGGCGAAACAGTTTGACCACCGAACAGCAACTGATCACGCTTTAAAGGATCGTTCAATAGCGAATCAGAGCCATTATGAACCGACACAATAGCTAAAAGGGAAGCTTTAAGATTTTCTTTTGAGGCACCCGGTACTTCAGTTAATAGCACAGTGTGATCATTATCATCCTTTTCTTCATTTTCTGAATCGCTCTCGGTGGCTGAAAAATTTCCAAACAAATCAAATCCAACACGAGTTTCAAGTTGGTCGGAAGGATAACTGATCTCGGTACTACTAAAACCATCGGAAAAATCAGAGCAATTATCATCCTTTTCAATTTGTTCTGCATCACTGATTGAATTATCTCGAAAATCGCTATTTGTGAAGGGAATAGAGCTAACTTCTGAAGCTAAACTGACGTTCGAATCCTCCCTGTAGAATTTAATGAGGTCAGTGAGTAAGGAACCACGTACGTCACTAGCTGTTATTTTTATCCGTGGTTTTACATTTCTTTTTCGTTTCGGTGGTTTAACAGGTTCATCACTCATCTCTTGCGATTCTTCTTCTGAGCCATGTTTTGATCTATGTTCACATAGACAGAACTTATTCTTCTCTCCATAGAAATCTACATTATAAAAAGTTGTGAGCTCCTCAGCATCCTTGATTTCTCTTAAAGCTCTTAGTCGTACGCATTCTCTCCCCTTGTATCCTCCGCACATGTAGTAGTCGCAATTTGGGACACACGAATGATTTGCCCATATTGCGACTCCTACCAACAACTTGTCGCCTTCCATTAAAGACCAGTCATCTATCTCACGATCTTTCGGCTTTTTTGCCAACAAGCCAACAGCAACTTCAATTTCGCCACATTTAATTGTTTTCCCGCTGCGATTGATCAAACAATAACCGCCAAAATTGTCAGGTTCAATCCTAAACCCTGCATTAAATGAACATTTATAAACTTCCTCCAAATCTTGATGCAACTTTTTGAAGTGGTTGTCTGAGTTCATCAAAGCCAGATAGCTGTCTTTCGAAATCAGTTCTGTAAGCAGGTGTATTTCGTGATCAGATTTTTCAACATAATGACCTGCCACGAAGCCTTCAACTTGAGCGAGCTTCTCGCACAGATCCATTTTATCTTAAAATAATTAACTGATCAAAAATTCAATCTGCGTTTCCACCCATTCAAATCATAAGAACTATGATGGCAAACAAGAATTAAAAAGAACTATGAAGACGCGTAACTTTTCATTTTCGAAATAGCAAGACAAATGATCATTAACAAAAATCGAGACACTAATTTTAGGACCAAAACTGATTACTGCAAGAAATGCTGAGTAACCAAACCACAGATTAACTCAATCAGAACACAACCAATTTATCAGCAAAAACAGCAGCAGCAAAAATCACATTCTACTCAGATAAGAATGCCGTAAGTATTGAAACATAAGCCTCGAATAAAACAAACTCACTATAAATTACTACAATTAGACTGTTTTATCAGTTAGGTAAATACGAGCACTAAAACACTAAAACTGATTACTGCAAGAAATGCTGAGTAAACAAATCACAAATTAACTCAATCAAAACAGAACCAATTTATCAGCAAAAACAGCAGCAGCAAAAATCACATGCTAATCAGATAAGAATGCCCTAAGTATTGAAACATAAGCCTTAAACAAAACAAACTCACTATTAATCACTACAATTAGACTGTTTTATCAGTTACGTAAACACGAGCACAATAGAGGCACAGAAACAGTTACTCAAGTTGATTAGAAGTAGTAGTAGGCGGGGTAGAATTTGTTGCTTCGACACTATGCTCCAGGTTTTCTGGATTTTTCAGGTAACTTCGCCTTTCTCTCCCAGCCTGATTTGCGGAGTCCTTTGCCTTCTTCAATGCCAGGCGGGGTGTAATGGGGTACTTCTGCTTTACAACATCTAAACAAGGATGGATATAAAAACAATAAAAAACTAAACCTCACATCTCTCAGTTCAGCGTTTTGTTTTTTTGAGTTGAATGTTCTGTTTATATTGGACTTAACTATCAAAATAATTTTTAGTAGTTCATGAAAACAATTACCCTCGAACAACAGAGTTTTTTCCTTGGATGCCTCAGACCGGGTGTACGAGCCTTCACTGTTCATCATCTCGTCAACCAAACCATCGATCCCAAACAGAGTTCTTCGCAAAGTACGCCCAAGTTGAGATGGATAAGAACTCGCTTGGTGGGTTTTCATCAAATCCTCGCCCTCAAACTGAACTTGATGAATGGGATAGGCTTGTAAAAGACTCTTATCCTCATCCACACTTTGAAACCCAAACCGTTGGAGCAGCGATATTTCATTGACTTCATCTAGCTAAAGTCAAAACCAGAATGTTATAGATCATTTCACAAAACTCGAAAATTTATGAATTAAGACGTATGAGAAAATTACACAAGGACATACCGTATCGTTCAATTCTCCTAAAAGCCTCCTTCGCTTTTTGTCGTGTTTCGCTTTGATAGCAACTCCAACTTGAGTAGCTCGACACATTCTTCCCTCGTGGCCTTTCAAAAACTCTTTGAACTCGCTACAAATCGAAGAGGCACCCTAAATAAAAAAATTCCAATCAAAAAGCAATAAAACCAAACGCTTTTTCAGACCGCATGAGAGTACCTGTGCACTGGTATTCGCTGTTGCTGTTGTTGCACACTCTTGGAACAGAAGTGGCTGTGTTGTTGCTTTCATTTGGCAAGATGTTTTAGCAACGTTTTTGCTTTTTACAGTCAATTGTTCGGCTGTATTTCTGGTTGGAGTTTCGTTGACCGGTTCAGGAGAAAAGAGCATATCCGGTGATTCTGGTACAAATACGTTGGCTGGTTGGGTTGCACTGACTGTTGGCTCACTGGTAACAATGGTGGCATTTTCAGTCCCTGGTCCTTCCCATATATACGGCGGTCGTTGTCCTTTAACATAAACCTCGGATGCCAGCTTCATGTGCTCTCTCGCCCTCTCAATTGATGCTCTTCCCAAACACATCATTCTTTGTGGTGTACTATTGTGAGTGATAAACTCATATTGTCCCGGTCTCAGAGCTAGCTTTTCTTCATCACTGTATCCTCGAGGCCAAGCGCGGTTGTTAAGTGTTGACGTAACACACGCTTTTTCATAGATAAAAATAAAAGCTGTGTTCCTGTGCTCGTAACGAATACTTCGTTCGACTTGAGTTTCAGGATCTGTCTCGAAGCTGGGAACTTTGGATTGCCTTTTAGGGCGTTTGTCTTGTTTGGAGTCGTCCATAAATCTTAAAGACAATCGAGAAATTACTACAAAAATTCTTCAGATCATTAAGGGATAAAGCGTTTGTTATTAAATACATAACTTGCTTTGTTTTGGTTTACTGTTTCTCTCCTCAATTGAGTTAAAAAGAGTACAATTAGCAGTTCAAAGTTAACTAAAAACAACAAATTTATATCGAGTAAAACGGTGTAAACTTCCACAATAATGATATACGCTATAACTAACAACATTTATATAAGAACTCTGCAATTGGAGACTACAAAATGAGATAAGTGCCTGATAAAATAACAAACTGCAGTACATGTATAGTTTAAAACAAGCAACTCAGATCTGATTAGGAGCAATTTACTTTCCAGCATTTTTCTTCACATATTTGGCTTTCTTCAACTCCTTTGCTTGCTCGCTGTATTTTCCTTTGCCCTCTATCCGCTGTTTCGCATTCAGTCCAGCCTTGTTTGCTGCTTTTTTTGCCTGTTCTTTAGCATTGGGAAAGGATGAACTCGGAAATTTCCTCTCAATTGATCCTAAAAAATTATTCATGTTCAAACAAATTTTTACCCAGAGAACAACCTTGAGCGCAGAAGAAACATTGATACGCAAAATTAAACAAGTTTCAAGTGATTGTGAAAAATAGTACAAACTCACGGAAGAACTTGAGCATTGAATCTTTCGTGGCACATTTACGTCCATCAGTCAAGCTCTTTGACGGCATAATCATTTCATAAGACAAACCGTCAATGCCCCAAATCCACTTTCGTAGCGCTAAACCGTAGTCAGTGGGTTTATGTCCGCTGTAAATGAGGTCTAAATTTTTTCCAAATTGCACGGGGGGCTTTTTCTCAACAAGTCGAAGTATTAAGGCCTCTTCAAGATCTTTGTCTTTCGCTACATCATCGGCCTCCCTGTCCTCTTCTTCTTGAGCTTGTTGTCCATCTCCACTATTTTCGACACTATCAATGCCCGCCAGTGCATGGGTTACCTATGAAAAATATTCACATTGGTTGCCAATAAATAAAAAACGAAAGCAAATTAGAAATACGAACAAACGAATTGAATTTTCGTTTGAGGCTCATCAAATCATCCGCTGCCTGACTAGTAGAGCCTTGCAGAAGGGTGACCATGTCGTGCATCCTCTTCTCGTTCAATAGCAGCATCTTCGCAATTCCCTTGTGTTCTTCACAGCACTAAACCATAATAAAAATGAGCAAACAATAAGTTACAATAAATGTTTTATTTTTCATTTTTAAAAAATTTAATCTATTTTCCGGAAGTTTAAACATACCGAGACAGTGGTTCCCTGGACCGCTTTTGAAGACGATTGCACAACAGAGGAATTTTTCTTTGATGTAGTTGAGGCCGTTTCGTCTACTTCTGTTAATTGTGGCCTGCGATCTGTTTCAGGAACTTTGATTTGTTTTTTCAGTTCCTCAAGATCTTTAGAGAAATCGTCTGCTCCTTGCTTCAAAATCAGGTAAGACCGCAACCTTCCATCCTTTAGGAGCATGGTTTGGGTGCCTTCCGTTCTCTTGACCTTGTCAACATAGCTCAAGCTTCCCCACATTTTAGAGTTGATATCAATAATTTGAGCGTCGTCCTTCTCGAGACTCATAATCAGCCACTTGAAGCCGGACATTTTCACAACCTGAAAAAGATAAAGTCTTGAATGTAAGGAAAAATATTGATGAATGGAAACATTCACGTAATTGAGAAACGTTTTAGGCTAAGGGGACGAAAAACCGGTTAGGAAAATGATTAAAAACCGCAACAAACATTATACAACGTAAGAGTATTTCAGAGTTTAAACATTAACAAAAAAGCCTCAAGTTTGATCTTTCGATGTCTGAACAACTGTTTCAATCAATCAGCTACAACTAATCTAACTCCATTTTTTCAGATGCCATTCGGAACCTCAATTAAGTCTTCTGAGTGTACCGATACCGTAGTGTCAAAGCTATCATTGGTCAGGTCTACCAATTCAATTTTGGCTTTCTCGAGTTCTTCAACTCTCTTGCTCAGCTCCTCAACCTTCTTTTTGAGATGTTCAATTTCTTTCCGCAATGTATCCTCATTTCCATGATTAGATTCGCTAATAATGGCCGTAGACAATCTTCGCTTTTTGCAAAAAACACCTTTTTCATTTGCGTAAATTTCTGTTTGGTGCATTACAACAACTGAAAACAATAAACCTGTTTACAAGCTGAACATTTGCTCGTACATACATAGAGAATACCTCATACCAAATTTGGTTCGAATTGGACAACTCAATGACCTGATCAAAATCAACTTTACTTAAAATTCGTTATAAAAACACCTAATTTCAAAATTACTTATTTGAAATAATAGCAAATTTCCGTATGAAAAACTAACTTTTTCCAAGGCAATCTATACCAGAAATTCTTTTTGTTTTAAACTCTAATTACACTGGTGATACTACATACCAAGTATGGTTTGATTTGGACAACTCCTTGACCCGATCAAATTTCCATATTTTTGAAAATAGAATAAGCGAATAATAAGCGAATAAGTCGATATTTCCGAATGAAACACGAACTTTTTTCCTAGGCAAGCTATAGTCAAAATTCTTTTTGTTTTACACTCTAGATACACATGGGATACTCTATACCGAGTTTGGTTTGATTTGAACAACTCCTTGACCCGATGAAAAAGACTTAATTAAAAAATTACTTATTCAAAATTATTCGGAAATAATAGGAAATTTCCTTATGATAAACTAACTTTTTTCCTACGCAAGCTATGGCAAAAATTTTTTCTGTTTTACACTCTAGATACACATGGGATACTCTATACCAAGTTTGGTTCAATTTCAAGAAGTTTTTGACCATACGAAAAAGACCTATTTTTAAAATTACTTATTCGAAATAATTGCACATTTTCGTATGAAAAACTAACTTTTTTCCTAGGCAAGCTATACCAAAAATTCTTTCTGTTTTAGACTCTGCATACACTGTGGATACTCCATGCCGAGTTTGGCTCGATTTGAACAACTCCTTGATCCGACGAAATAGACCAATTTTTAAAATTCAATAATTGCAATTTATTTGAAATAATAGCAAATTTCCGTATGAAAAAATAACTTTTTTCCTAGGCAAGCTATCCCAAAAATTCTTTCTGTTTTAGACTCTAGGCACCCATGGTATACTCAATACCGAGTTTGGTTCACTTTGGACAACTCCTTGACCCGACGAAAAAGACCTATTTTTAAAATTATTTATTCGAAATAATTGCACATTTCCGTATGAAAAACTAACTTTTTTTCTAGGCTAGCTAAAGCAAAAATTCTTTCTGTTTTAGACTCTAGGCACCCATGGTATACTCCATACCCAGTTTGGTTCACTTTGGACAACTCCTTGACCCGACGAAAAAGACCTATTTTTAAAATTATTTATTTGAAATAATAGCAACTTTCCGTATGAAAAACTAACTTTTTTCCTAGGCAAGCTATAGCAAAAATTCTTTCTGTTTTAGACTCTAGGCACCCATGGTATACTCCATACCCAGTTTGGTTCACTTTGGACAACTCCTTGACCCGACGAAAAAGACCTATTTTTAAAATTATTTATTTGAAATAATAGCAAATTTCCATATGAAAAGCTAACTTTTTTCCTAGGCAAGCTATACCAAAAATTCTTTCTGTTTTAGCCTCTAGGCACCCATGGTATACTCAATACCGAGTTTGGTTCACTTTGGACAACTCCTTGACCCGACGAAAAAGACCTATTTTTAAAAATTATTTAAAATTAATTATTCGAATTAATATCAAATTTCCGTACGAAAAACTAACTTCTTTCCGAGGCAAGCTACAGCAAAAATTCTTTCTGTTTTAGACTCTAAGCACCCATGGTATACTCCATACCCAGTTTGGTTCACTTTGGACAACTCCTTGACCCGACGAAAAAGACCTATTTTTAAAATTATTTATTTGAAATAATAGCAAATTTCCGTATGAAAAGCTAAAATTTTTCCTAGGGAAGCTATACCAAAAACTCTTTCTGTTTTAGCCTCTAAGCAACCATGGTATACTCAATG
Source organism: Convolutriloba macropyga (assembly GCF_964194025.1). Classification (NCBI taxonomy): domain Eukaryota; kingdom Metazoa; phylum Xenacoelomorpha; order Acoela; family Convolutidae; genus Convolutriloba; species Convolutriloba macropyga. The sequence goes on along the minus strand of NC_134468.1, from coordinate 31,638,685 downwards.
CCGAGTTTGGTTCACTTTGGACAACTCCTTGACCCGACGAAAAAGACCTATTTTTAAAATTATTTATTCGAAATAATAGCAAATTTCCGTATGAAAAACTAACTTCTTTCCTAGGCAAGCTATAGCAAAAATTCTTTCTGTTTTAGACTCTTAGCACCCATGGTATACTCCATACCCAGTTTGGTTCACTTTGGACAACTCCTTGACCCGACGAAAAAGACCTATTTTTAAAAATTATTTATAATTATTCGAATTAATAGCAAATTTCCGTACGAAAAACTAACTTCTTTCCTAGGCAAGCTATAGCAAAAATTCTTTCTGTTTTAGACTCTAAGCACCCATGGTATACTCCATACCCAGTTTGGTTCACTTTGGACAACTCCTTGACCCGACGAAAAAGACCTATTTTTAAAATTATTTATTTGAAATAATAGCAAATTTCCGTATGAAAAGCTAACTTTTTTCCTAGGCTAGCTATCCCAAAAATTCTTTTTGTTTTAGATTCTACATACACTGGGGATACTCCATGCCGAGTTTGGTTCGATTTGAACAACTCCTTGAACCAACGAAATAGACCAATTTTTAAAATTATTTATTTGAAATAATTGCAACTTTCCGTATGAAAAACTAACTTCTTTCCTAGGCAAGCTATAGCAAAAATTCTTTTTGTTTTAGACTCTACATACATTGGGGATACTCCATGCCGAGTTTGGTTCGATTTGAACAACTCCTTGATCCAACGAAATAGACCAATTTTTAAAATTCAATTATTTATTTGAAATAATAGCAACTTTCCGTATGAAAAACTAACTTCTTTCCTAGGCAAGCTATAGCAAAAATTCTTTTTGTTTTAGACTCTACATACATTGGGGATACTCCATGCCGAGTTTGGTTCGATTTGAACAACTCCTTGAACCAACGAAATAGACCAATTTTTAAAATTATTTATTTGAAATAATTGCAACTTTCCGTATGAAAAACTAACTTTTTTCCTAGGCAAGCTGTAGCTAAAATTCTTTTTGCTTTAGACTCTAGGCACCCATGGTATACTCAATGCCGAGTTTGGTTCACTTTGGACAACTCCATGACCCGACGAAAAAGACCTATTTTTAAAATTATTTATTCGAAATAATTGCAACTTTCCGTATGAAAAACTAACTTCTTTCCTAGGCAAGCTATAGCAAAAATTCTTTTTGTTTTAGACTCTACATACATTGGGGATACTCCATGCCGAGTTTGGTTCGATTTGAACAACTCCTTGATCCAACGAAATAGACCAATTTTTAAAATTCAATTATTTATTTGAAATAATAGCAAATTTCCGTATGAAAAGCTAACTTTTTTCCTAGGCAAGCTATCCCAAAAATTCTTTCTGTTTGAGACTCTAGGCACCCATGGTATACTCAATACCGAGTTTGGTTCACTTTGGACAACTCCTTGACCATACGAAAAAGACCTATTTTTAAAATTACTTATTCGAAATAATTGCACATTTCCGTATGAAAAGCTAACTTCTTTTCTAGGCAAGCTATAGCAAAAATTCTTTTTGTTTTAGACTCTACATACACTGGGGATACTCCATGCCGAGTTTGGTTTGATTTGAACAACTCCTTGATCCAACGAAATAGACCAATTTTTAAAATTCAATAATTGCAATTTATTTGAAATAATAGCAAATTTCCGTATGAAAAGCTAACTTTTTTCCTAGGCAAGCTATCCCAAAAATTCTTTCTGTTTTAGACTCTAGGCACCCATGGTATACTCCATACCCAGTTTGGTTCACTTTGGACAACTCCTTGACCCGACGAAAAAGACCTATTTTTAAAATTATTTATTTGAAATAATAGCAAATTTCCGTATGAAAAGCTAACTTTTTTCCTAGGCAAGCTAAACCAAAAATTCTTTCTGTTTTAGACTCTAGGCACCCATGGTATACTCCATACCCAGTTTGGTTCACTTTGGACAACTCCTTGACCCGACGAAAAAGACCTATTTTTAAAATTATTTATTTGAAAAAACAGCAAATTTCCGTATGAAAAGCTAACTTTTTTCCTAGGCAAGCTATACCAAAAATTCTTTTTGTTTTAGACTCTAGCTACACAGGGGATACTCCATACCAAGTTTGGTTCACTTTGGACAACTCCTTGACCCGACGAAAAAGACCTATTTTTAAAATTATTCATTTGAAATAATAGCAAATTTCCGTATGAAAAGCTAACTTTTTTCCTAGGCAAGCTAAACCAAAAATTCTTTCTGTTTTAGACTCTAGGCACCCATGGTATACTCCATACCCAGTTTGGTTCACTTTGGACAACTCCTTGACCCGACGAAAAAGACCTATTTTTAAAATTATTTATTTGAAATAATAGCAAATTTCCGTATGAAAAGCTAACTTTTTTCCTAGGCAAGCTATCCCAAAAATTCTTTCTGTTTTAGACTCTAGGCACCCATGGTATACTCAATGCCGAGTTTGGTTCACTTTGGACAACTCCTTGACCCGACGAAAAAGACCTATTTTTAAAATTATTTATTTGAAATAATAGCAAATTTCCGTATGAAAAGCTAACTTTTTTCCTAGGCAAGCTATACCAAAAATTCTTTTTGTTTTAGACTCTAGCTACACAGGGGATACTCCATACCAAGTTTGGTTCGATTCGGACAACTCTATGATCTAATCAAAAATAGCTTTATTTAAAATTGGTTATTCGGAAAAATCGAAAATTTCAAGAAAAAATGGAATGTTTTCAACGATTCTGTTGGTAATCTAGGGTTTCCCCTGCAGAATCCTCAAAAACAAACCAACTATTAAAGTAATTAATATAAATAGAACAACTGAAAAAAAAGCTGTCAAATTGCACATTCTTGAATTCAGGTTATGCTATTATAGACATCAATTTTAAAAAATTCTCAATCTATCGACTAAAACTACAAGACAAAACAATAAAGAACAATAAAGAACACAAGATCACTCAACAAGCACCACACCATTAGATAACAAGCCATCAAAAAAATCTTCAGCAAAACGACTATCGTTTTTGGGGGACCAATGGTGACCCCAGCTGTAAAACTGTCTTGGAACTTCTTTTTTCGCTTTAAATCGTATCAATTGTGAAACTATGAACTTCTTCTTATAATCAAATCCAATACACTTTACATTCCCGACCTTTTCTGTCTTCATGTTGCCGAATTTTCGCTTCTTTCTTTCGATAAGACGCTTCGCACGATTGCAATCACCACTGCCAAAAAAGTTTACCCATCCATTATATCGCCATTGTTTTTTTTCTCCTCTCTTCTGGTTCGGTCTTAATTTTCCTATTTTGACTGATTTGGCATTCTTGAAGAGCTTCCACACTTTGGACAAAACTTTATCGGGTTCGCAATTAGCTTGGAAATTAACAAACTTTATTGATGTAGCAAGATCTAAATCAAGTTTCCGGCGTCTTGCAAATAAGGCCTTTTCTTTAGCTAAACCACTCAAGCACTTCACTCTAATCTCTTTTCGACGGCCTCCTAGACTTAAAAACTCATCGACGTTAACGCCCTGTCCGGGTACATCATCGTCAAAGTATCGTGATTGCATCTCACTAGATCTAAAATACTCAATTTCTGCTATTAAAATGGCCTGGGACATGCCCGACACTCTGATCTGCGCTCTGCAGAAGCGCGCGCAGCTATTCTGCGACGTGCAACACTCGTACGGGTACGACACGTAGCTTAGTATCCACGGGCGGGGGTATTCTGGTGTAGCTGCTGGATGTGCGACGGGGGGGTGGGGGGGGGGCTCTGACACTTTCTCATTGCTTTCACTAACTTACTATCACCATTTGAACGTTTCCGATACATTTCATTTCATATGCACCTCTTTGCAGGTTAATTATAATGGTCTAGCCGGACAGCGCATCATAGCACTCCTCCTGCTGTCAGATGACATGCTCAGAATGTATACAGCTGGTCAGTTGACAATGGGGCAGTTAATTCGAATATTTCACATTGCCAACACATATAACTTACCTGTAGAGAGGCGAAATACAACTTGCATTCAAATTACATATTTCGGATGCCCTCGAGCTGCCGAATATATATAGCTAGTTGGTTGTTAGTTTTAAAAAAAGAGAATACAGATCGGAATAATAGGAGGAACTATTTGGTGATCCCACCCCCCCAACCTGTTTTCAAAGCTTAATATCTCGAAGATGACTGAACCGATTTTTAAAAATGAAGGTGTTTTGGAATCAGGAAGAAAAGGGCTATCATCTGGAACTTAAAAAAGTTCGGAAAAACAGTTTTTAAATTTTGATGATTTTGACCCCTTGGTCAAAAACAGCTCATTTTCGACATTCTTCAGAGAAAGCAAAAATACAACACCTTTGGTCAGAGATAATATTGCAACAATATACATGACCGTAACGAAAATTAGCCAAGCTTTATTTTAAGCCATATAACGTTTTCTAACTCTATCTATGCTCGAAGTTATTAACAAAAACAACTTTGAAAATTCGAATTTTTTCGAAATTTCGACCTCAAGTACGTCGTACTCTTTGACCTTTTTCTCAAAAAATTTAACGTTTTTTTAGATTAAAATTGGTTTCGTTACAAAGCTGCGATATTAAGCTGCACGATGCGTACTGGAAATCAAAGTTTCGAAGTGCAAACACAACTTTAAAACAGGACTGATTGTGAAAAAAGGCGTTTTTTTCACTTTTCTTCCAATTCCTTGCAATTTTTTTAACCCTTTTTTTCAAAAACGATAGTCTTTGTATACATATCTAGAAAGATGAGTTTCTAAGCAGTATAACAAGCATAAATATGCCAGATAAATATTCTGTAATGATAAAATACGTTGATAAGCTTTAAAATTCACCTAAAAAAAATTGAAAAGTTTCAAAAACTTCTTCCAATTTTTATGCGTAAAAGATACTTTAAAGACCCTTTCTTTTCGCGCAACCTTTCTTTCACGCCTGATCTATTGAAAACCGTAACAGATTTTAAGTGCGGAATCCCTTAAAAACAATAAATTTAATGTTTTTTTTGTTAGTACAGTGAAAAAAATATAACATTTTGAGACCCAATGCAAATTTTTTCACCGAAGATTATTTTTCAAAGCAGGCAGGCTAATTTTTCCTTTTGATTTGCCTTGAACACACAATTAGAACTTTTCGTATCATATTAACATTAATCTGAACAACACTTTGACCCGGTCACAAAAACTGACCGCACACGATGAGTCTTAACTTTTTCGATCACCGAACATTTTTTGGACACCAAATCGTCAATTTTACTCCAATTGTGCTCATTTTTGGTGGGTATCCTCCACTTTAGCCATAATTTGTGATGAAATTAAACAATTGGACTGACCGAACCATTTTGAAATAGTTTTTATCTATTTCCCAAAAAAAAGAAACCGAAATTTTTCGATCGACGATCATTATTTTGGTGACCAAATCGTCAATTTTAGTCCAATTGTGCTCATTTTTGGTGGGCAGGCTCCACTTTAGCCATAACTGGTGATAAAATAAAAGAATTGAATTCAGGGAACCATTTTGGTTAAGTTTTCAGTGATTTCCAAAAAAGTATCCGCGCTCGATGAGGCTTAACTTTTTCGATCACCGAACATTGCTTTGGACAACAAATCGTCAATTTTAGTACAATAGTGCTCATTTTTGGTGGCAATGCTCTACTTTAGGCACAGTTGGCGATGAAATTGAAAAATTGGACTGACCGGACCGTTTTGGACAAGTTTTTTGCTATTTCCAAAAAAAATTATCCGAAATTTTTCGATCACTGATCATTGTTTTGGTGACCAAATCGTCAATTTTAGTCCAATTGTGCTCATTTTTGATATGCAGGCTCCAATTTAGCCATAATTGGTGAGGAAATAAAAAAAATAGAATGAGCGAACTATTTTTTACAAGTTTTCAATTATTTCCAAAAAAGTATCCGCGTTCGATGAGGCTTAACTTTGTCGATCACCGAACATTGTTTTGGACACCAAATCGTCAATTTTAGTAGAAATGTGCCTTTTGTTGGTGAGTATGCTCCACTTCAGCCATAATTGGTTATGAATTGTAAAAAATGGACTGAACGAACATTTTTGGAGAAGTTTCTACCTATTTCCCAAAAAGTATCCGAGCTTTTTCCATCACCGAACATTTTTGTTGCCATTAAATCGTGAATAGTAGTACAATAGTGCTCATTTTTGGTGGATATGCTCTACTGCAGCCATTATCGGCAATGAAAGAAAAAAAATGGACTGAACGAACAATTTTAGACAAGTTTCTACCTATTTCCCAAAAAGTATCCGAACTTTTTTCCTCACCGAACATTGTTGCGGTCATCAAATCGCCAATTTTAAAAGAATAGAGCTCATTTTTGGTGGGTATGCTCTACATTAGCTTTAATTGATGATGAAATAAAAAAAATGGACTGAACGAACCACTTTGGACAAGTTTTTTACCTATTTCCAAAAAATTATCCGCGCTCGATGAGGCTTAATTTTTTCGATCACCGAACATTGTTTTGGACACCAAATCGTCAATTTAAGTACAATAGTGCTCATTTTTGATGGGTATGCTCTACTTTAGCCACAATTGGCAATGAAATTACAAAATTGGACTGACCGGTCCATTTTGGACAAGTTTTTACCTATTTCCAAAAAGTATCCGAACTTCTTCGACCACGGAACATTGTTTTGGTGACCAAATCGTCAATTTTAGTCCAATTGTGCTCATTTTTGATATGCAGGCTCCAATTTAGCCATAATTTGGTGAGGAAATAAAAAAAATAGAATGAGCGAACTATTTTTTACAAGTTTTCAATTATTTCCAAAAAAGTATCCGCGTTCGATGAGGCTTAACTTTCTCGATCACCGAACATTGTTTTGGACACCAAATCGTCAATTTTAGTAGAAATGTGCCTTTTGGTGGTGAGTATGCTCCACTTCAGCCATAATTGGTTATGAATTGTAAAAAATGGACTGAACGAACATTTTTGGAGAAGTTTCTACCTATTTCCCAAAAAGTATCCGAGCTTTTTCCATCACCGAACATTTTTGTTGCCATTAAATCGTGAATAGTAGTACAATAGTGCTCATTTTTGGTGGATATGCTCTACTGCAGCCATTATCGGCAATGAAAGAAAAAAAATGGACTGAACGAACAATTTTGGACAAGTTTCTACCTATTTCCCAAAAAGTATCCGAACTTTTTTCCTCACCGAACATTGTTGCGGTCATCAAATCGCCAATTTTAAAAGAATAGAGCTCATTTTTGGTGGGTATGCTCTACTTTAGCTTTAATTGATGATGAAATAAAAAAATGGACTGAACGAACCACTTTGGACAAGTTTTTTACCTATTTCCAAAAAATTATCCGCGCTCGATGAGGCTTAACTTTTTCGATCACCGAACATTGTTTTGGACACCAAATCGTCAATTTTAGTACAATAGTGCTCATTTTTGATAGGTATGCTCTACTATAGCCACAATTGGCGATTAAATTACAAAATTGGACTGACCGGTCCATTTTGGACAAGTTTTTACCTATTTCCAAAAAGTATCCTAACTTTTTCGATCACCGAACATTGTTTTGGTGACCAAAATCGTCAATTTTAGTTCAATTGTGCTCATTTTTGGTGGGCAGGCTCCATACCAGCCAACATTGGGGATGAAAGAAACAAAATGGACGGAACGAACCATTTTGGACAAGTTTCTACCTATTTTCAAAAAGTATCCGCGCTCGATGAGGCTTAACTTTTTCGATCACCGAACATTGTTTTGGACACCAAATCGTCAATTTTAATACAATATAGCTCATTTTTGATGGTATGCTCTACTTTGGCCATAATTGGCGATGAAATTAAAAAATTGGACTGACCGGACCGTTTTGGACAAGTTTTCATCTATTTCCAAAAAAAATTATCCGAAATTTTTCGATCACTGATCATTGTTTTGGTGACCAAATCGTCAATCTTAGACATATTGTGCTCATTTTTGGTAGGCAGGCTCCAATTTAGCCAGAAATGGGGATGAAATAAAAAAAGTGGAATGAGCGAACTATTTTTCACAAGTTTTCAATTATTTCCAAAAAAGTATCCGCGCTCGATGAGGCTTAACTTTGTCGATCACCGAACATTGTTTTGGACACCAAATCGTCAATTTTAATACAATATAGCTCATTTTTGTTGGTATGCTCTACTTTGGCCATAATTGGCGATGAAATTAAAAAATTGGACTGACCGGACCGTTTTGGACAAGTTTTTACCTATTTCCAAAAAAGTATCCGAACTTTTTCGATCACCGAACATTGTTTTGGTGACCAAATTGTCAATTTTAGTCCAATTGTGCTCAACTTAGGTGGGTATGCTCAGCCTTAGCCATAATTGGCGATGAGTTGAAAAAATTGGACTGACCGAACCATTTTGGACTAGCTTTTTTTGGACTGATCAAGTCGTCAAATTTAGTACACATCGTCAATTTTTGAACACACAAAAAGTCTGGACATAGGTATTTTGAACGCACGAAAGTCTGTACATAAAGCCCTTTGAACGCACGATAGTCTGGAAATGAACGCACAAATTATTAATTTTGGAGCGCACGAATTTTCTTTTGGAACGCAAGAAAGTCTGGACATAGGCATTTTTGAACGCACGAAAGTCTGGACATAAGGCCTTTTGAACGCACGATAGTCTGGACATGAACGCACAAATTATTAATTTTGGAGCGCACGAATTTTCTTTTGGAACGCACGAAAGTCTGGACATAGGCAATTTTGAACGCACGAAAGTCTGGACATGAGGACTTTTGAACGCACGATAGTCTGGACATGAACGCACAAATTATTAATTTTGGAGCGCACGAATTTTCTTTTGGAACGCACGAAAGTCTGGACATAGGCAATTTTGAACGCACGAAAGTCTGGACATGAGGACTTTTGAACGCACGATGAACGCACGAAAAATTTTGAACGCACGAAAGTCTGGACATAGGCACTTTCCGTCTGGGAGGCTCTGGACATAGACACTTTCCGTCTGGGACGGTCTGGACATATCGACTTTCGGTCTGGCACCTCAACCTGGGTTGTAAGCTGATAATTGTTTTCCCAATTAGAGTCGAGGCGGATATTAGAATCAAGAGGGACACAGTTAGAATCGAGAGGGACATTTATTAAATCAATAATCAGTTAAGCCTTCTTTCATTATGGTCTAAATGACATTATGTTAGTTATTAGATACTCTAACCGGGGAAAATTTAACGCGTGGAAATGAGATAATTATGGCGCGAAAAATAGTTGCGAAGTATTGTTACTATTTTTAACTCCAGTCCGATAAACACTCACCGGGGAAACTAATTTCGGATATATCCAGACTTGAAGATTATTTCAATTAAATTTCCTAACTGTAACTAGTTCTACACACGCCAAAAATGCTAATCTTGAATCATGATAGTGACAAATGGTAACAAAACCTTGTAACATTACTCAAGAAATCCGATATTGGCCACGTAATAACAATTGAGGTATTTTTCCTGCCAGCATAGAACAAAGCAAGTGATAATGTATGACGTTTTTCTGTTGTTATGCAAAAATTTGTTAGATAATTCATGATAATGATGTAAAAATGGAGCTCCTAACCCAGAAAAATGTTAAATTTCAGATGTATAGGAAGCTACCAAAACGAATATTCAGCGAAATTTCTGATGAGAGCAATGACAGTGTCCTGAGTTACTTTTTTGTTAAAAAAAATCAATAACAAAATTTCGAAGTCAGTTCAGAAAAGTCAATAGCGAGACAGCTGAAATGCAATCCGTGTTTTGAGCATGGCAACCCAGGTTGAGGTGCCAGACGGAAATAAGTATGTGTCGACCGAGCCAGACGGAAAGTGCCTATGTCCAGATCGTCCCAGACGGAAAATGCCTATGTCCAGACCTTCGCGCGTTCACCAGACTTTCGTGCGTTCATGTCCAGACTTTAATGCGTTCACTAGACTTTTGTGCGTTCAACCAATTTTCGTGCGTTCATGTCCAAATTTTCGTGCGTTCAACGACTTAGGTGCGTTCATGTCCAGACATTCATTCATTCCCAGATTGATTTGCGTTCACCAGGTTTTCGTGCGTTCATGTCATCACTTTTCTGCGTTCATGTCCTGACTGTCGTGCGTCCAACAGACTTGCGTGCGTTCATGTTCAGACTTTAGTGCGTTCCTGTCCAGAATTTCGTGCATTCATATTCAGACTTCCAAGCGTTCATGTCCAGGATTTCGTTCGTTCACCAGACTTTCGTGCGTTCATGTCCAGGCTTTCGTGCGTTCAGGTTCAGACTTTCGTTCGTTCATGTCCAGACTTTTGAGCATTCATTTTCAGACTTCCGTGCATTCATGTTCAGACTTTGGTGCGTTCACCAGACTTGCGTGCGTTAATGTCCAGGCTTTGGTGCGTTCACCAGACTTTCGTACGTTAATGTTCAGACTTTTTTTCGTTCATGTTCAGACTTTAGTGCGTTCATGTCCAGACTTTCGTGTATTCATGTCTAGACTTTCGAGTGTTCATGTGCAGACTTTGGTGCGTTCACCAGACTTTCTTGCGTTCATGTCCAGGCTTTCGTGCGTTCACCAGACTTTTGTGCGTTCATGTTCAGACTTTCGAGAGTTCTTTTTATGTTTCCAGACTATGTAATTTTGAAAGCACGACGCCCCCATCGTGCGTTCATCTTCGGTCTGGACATACTTGCTGCCGTCTGGGACCTCAACCTGGGAATGCTTGATTAATTCATTTTTTGCTTCCGTTCTGGACATCACAAAGCGATATATGGTCCCGTCGTATGAACGCGTCACAGCCATTTTCGTATGTGTCATATGGCGACGCAATGCTGCATATAGGCAGGGATTGTCTATACGCGCGGAATTTGTTTTTGGGATCTCCGTCTGATTAAGCGTATCCTATTTTTTTTGTATACTTTTTTTCAGTTACCTTCTCTCTTATTCTCATCAATGGCGACGCGCGGAATGGCAAGGACATAAAATGGAATGAAAAACGTGATACACGTATCGTAAATGACGGAGACGTCAACGAGTACTCGTAACAAAACGTGATACGCTATTCGTCAGGGAGCACGCGCCCTTGACGATACGCGTAATTTACCTTACTACAGAAAGCAATTGAAGAAGTTTTAATGAGCCACGTGGACTTGGTTGTCATTGCATTTCAGTTCTGAATCATTGGACTTAAATTTTAAACAACACTGAACCCTTGCTCGACTAGCGTAACATGTTTTATTACTTTCTTTAAAAGGCTACCAGTGGGAGACAATGAATTCACTTTCAATGAATGAACTGCCCAAATGGCTTCAATCTGTACTTGTCTAAATCTCAGACTTCTCTTTTCTGAATAAGGTTACAGCCGGACTGGACAAGCAGTGGACAGTTGTCCGTGGCTTCCGTGTGTCACGTTCATTGACTGTGTAGAATGAGACTCCGATCAGTGTAAAAAGGTCTACACAAAAATACGCGCATCAAACATGTTTGAAAAATAGACGCAATTTTATTGGCAAATCGTGTCAAAACGCCAAACAAAACTCATCGCAGTTATATAAGTTATCGTTAACAGAGAGAATCGTAAACCCCACTGGTGCAACAACTTCTAAAATCGTTTTATTTCTACAAAAACTACAAAGTTTTGTCTAACTTACTACTTTTAGACGCGTCTGTTTTATCTGAAAAGAGCGAAAAAGTTATTTAAAAATGTCTAGAGGGAAATATTAGCAAAAACGCAGGCAACAAGTTAACTTTCGTAATAAAAACACAGCTCTCGTTTTCAAAACTAATGTAAAACAATTTACAAAAAGGTTTCTGTATTTTAGGATTTGAAAAATTTTAGTGAAAATATTTTTTGGTAAAAAGTTTTTCCGGTTGTTCCTATGAGTAAAACTGCTTTCCGTAATTTCAACCAAAAGTGAAGAAGCAACAAAATATGAATCTTTCTTATTAAAGCTCCCCATCATAGTCGTCATATAACAATATAATTAAAAAAAATCGTCATAGATTTTTTACCATAATTGTGGGTATGTTAGTAGGTCGGGAATGAACAATTTAACGTAAAGTTTGCATGATATAAGCTTGACATAGCTTGACAAAAAGCTCTAGTTGTTCAACGTATACTTGGCTAGAGAAATGATTTTCGGAGGAGAAAGAAAGAACGTGAGAGTGGGTTAAAAGAGATCTACAAGTTCGAGAGGTAAAGATAGACAAATGTTTCACCTTTTGGTGCAGCATATTTCATACTACATAAAATAGATGAATAAAATACCGAGGGAGATGTTGAATACTTTTCATTTCTGCGTATACAAAACTCTTTAGTAAACGAAATGTTGTCTATGATACTCTTATTGCCCAAGCAAAATACCTGAAAAACTGAGTTAAAAACTTAGGTGCAGGTAAAAAAACTTCTAATTTGCACTGTGTAGGTAAATTAGAGGTCTGCCAGAAATTTTCTGGTAAAGTTATCGGCAGTTGCACATGCATTTATGTATCGTTCACGTTGCGTGCTGGAATGACAACACGTGCAAGCTTTTGTTAAAATTACCTGTTTTTAATGTAATTTTACCTGCCGCTTTTAATACCTGCAAGTGAATGGTATTCAAAAATTGAAAAACAAAAGAGCTGCTGAATTTTGCAATTGGACCTTGTCGATTACTTTCTTAAATACTTTCCTTCCTCGTTTGAAAAAAAAACAAAGTACAAAGAAGGAAAAATCTGAATTCGAGAAAACAACCTAAATTTTCAGATAACCACGAGTCGCTGTTTTTTTCTACTGCAATTTTAGGGGAATAGTGCAACAGCATGATGTCAATCCCGCAGTGAACTTTGGTTGTTTGTCACGTTATGTGGCCTTAACAAGTTGAGGTGCTTTATTTAATTATAAGATGATATTTATTTTTCAAGGCGAGATTGTTTGTTACCTGAACAAAAACTGAATTAACTGAAAAGTTTTTTTAAACTGAATAAAAGTTTATGTGCTACCGTCAATAAAATTTCGGGATGAGTTGTTTGCTGGCCATTGTTCTCATTATAGATGGAAATAAGGCCCAAATCTTTGTTGACATATAAATTTTCAGGTAAAGTTATTGTAATCATAACAATTTGTATCAATTCATTTGATTCGAGTCATTTGAAAAGTAATATTGAAAGCTTTTTAATGGTCCTTTAATGGAAAAAAAAAATTTTTCTCTTCCATTCTATCTAGCAGGAAAAAGCTTGCATTTTATACTTCTGCCTATTTTGGAAAAGGAAAAAAAACAAACGATGTAGCTTCTTGCAAGCTAAATGTTTGTTTTTGACAACGAATGTTTCGCAATGCCGCTGCATTATTTTTTTTCTCAATTTAAAACGAATTGTAGTCTTGAGTACGCTCCCTGAAAATATATACAAGATCCCTGATTTAACAATAACACAAAACTGCGTTCGCTAAAAAACCTTCTCCTGAACTCATGATGCACGCTGCGACATAATGCGATTTACCGTATACTGCCACAAAAATTGTGTTCTGGTGTTTTCTCAGGTGGTTTGGTGATCGAAGCTTGCTAAGACCTTGCGAGAAATTCGCGGAAAAAAACTCGTAGAAAATAGATCAATGTGTTCTAATAAGTTCTCATGCCAAGCAATGGTATGCTTGGAACCAACAAATAAAATGAAAGTACTGTTAACACATCAATTTTCACAGCAATAATTGTCAAGAAGAAACCAGAAATGAGAAAAGAAAATAGAACCACAAAAGTGACAAGGCGGCTTGGTAATGTGCGATGGCACATAAGGTTCCGACCCCACCCATCCACAATTTTGGCATAATTGTCTACCAAATGAGGAACAGATAGAAAAACCTAAAAATTATTTTTTGCGAATCCCAAAAAAGCCCACGTCTTTTCAAAAAATACTGTATGAACGATAAGATAGCCTCCAAAGAAAATAACTCAGTGGAGTAAAATTTGATGCATTAGATTGCTGTAATATGTCAATATTAAGAAAGCGAGTCAAGACGAACAGCAAAATCAAACAACAACAACAACAAACATTAATTACATCAAAAAATTTATGTCCCTCTTAAAAACTAAATTTAATAACAAAGTCAGCATACCGTCAGATAAACCTAAAACTAAACAAAAATAACTTATAAATCACCAGAAAACATATGCGACCAGTCCATAAAATGGTTTGGTAACAATTATACAAAAAAGAACAAAAACAGTAAAGTAAAAAAATAACTTATTTTTTTGAAACAGTTAACTTCAAAGTAATAAATACCATTAGGAATCAATTAATATTACCACAAATTTACGATTATCACTGCTTCTATAGACGGGCATTAGGACCTGTCCTTATTCATTTTTTAAAGCGACTAAAAAGAACAACAAAGAACAAGCAAAATTTCAATTGAAACTTGCCAGAAAACGCTGTCAAAACCGTCAAGCCAAATTTTGGCACTCAAAATATATTTGATTGCGCCTCCTTCAAACAGCTATAATGTAGTACGTGGCCATTCATTAGAAAGACTAGGTAGCAAGTAAGTAAAAAAGGGAAGTGGTAACAAAAAAGCGAAGTGCTAAAGTATGTAATAATTTTAATTTTTTTTTCGAAACAAAATTACATTCAATGTCTTGAAAGAAATTAATTACAAAAAGAGCTATTTAAATAGGGTCGTTTATTCATGAAAAGGAAGCCCCCGAGAACTGTAATTATCCAGAATATTTCTTGCTTCCACAAAAAGAACGTCAAATATAATGTCATAATGTCATATTTGACCAGTAATTAACTAACGAGATTAGGTAACAAAAAGAAACATAAAAAGAACAAATTTGAGAAGTTAAAAAGTTTTTTTTTTAATTTTGGAAAACGATTGATTTCAAAATCATGAAAGCCATCAGCTATATACTAATATCAGAATATCGGTTCTTCTATTCTTCTTTGAAAAGCCAATGAAAGCTATCACTATACAGGAAATTTCATACGACCGAAACGACAAAGTATAAATGACAGTCAGAGACAAAATTAAAAAATTCAATTGATTTCTTCAAGAAAGAGGCGTCGAGGCCGTTAAAACGATGATATGTATCTTTCAGGATTTTAATGTTTTCAATTGTGCCTTATTCTGAATGCTAATAAGGTGACATGAGAACTGTCAAAAATGTGATAATGTGACAAAATTAGAAAACGTGAAAAACTGGCAAATATCAAAACAAACAAAAATCTGAAATCTTGTAGTATCAAAGCCAGAAAACAATAACTTCAGGCTTAAAACTGCAACCGAGAATGAATGTTAATTCAGTAGAAAGAAGAAGCAATCTTTCTTTGCTGACACTAAGCTGGAAGTTGAACAAATTAAGAAAAAAATAGAGGAAAATTAATTAAGCCATTATTTATTGAATCAATTATTTTTAAAAAAAGAAACGACGATAAACTTTTAATTAAAAAACTAAATGCATTAGCTTGGAGCTGCTTAGCAAGCGAATTGGTTGGACCTATCACTCCTGAGCTTTGATTTGATTTGTTCTGTTCTTTATGATTAAAAAAGTCTTATTAAAAAAAAAGACCGACTGATTACAATCGAATTCTTTTTGGATTGTAACAGTCCAAGAATTGCCTAAAACTAGCCCTGCTAATACTTATTGTCCGTTAGGAACAATTGATTTTTCGAATGTTGTAGATATAGATAATTAGTTAGTTGAAAACTCAAAATAAATTCTGCATTTTTGATAATCAACTAGTAAAGTTAGCAAAAAACGGCAAAGTTTTAACTACAGTGCACTCTCAGCGGACTCTGAAGTAGAAATAACCCCCTCTGAGTCTACAAAGATTGTATGAGTGTTGTTTGGGGGTGTACTGTCGGCAAATTTAATCAAAGTGGACTAAAGTAGCTTATTTCGTGCTGTTTTTGATGAAAAAGGCTAAATTTTGAAATGTTTATCCAGATTTTTTGACCAAAAAAATTAAATCAAAACAATCAACAATGCTTGTTCGCCTTCAAAAATAAAATCAACGACACTATTCTTATAAATTATAACAAATTTTAGCAAAATTGACGACAATTTAGGCAAAAATTCCGGAAAATTCCGAAAAACAACGTGAATTCACTCTTCTTTTCTCAGAAGTTTAAACCTCGATAACTCCCTGTAGAAAACGAAAATTAAAAAAAAATATTTTTAATTCCATATTCTACGCTGGACGAGCTTTCTAATGATACCAGTCTCAACTCTCTACGATGAATATATCGAGCGGCGAAAATTCACGGAACAAAAAAAACCCATTTGAGTATATAGTTCCTCCCCCCTCAAGAGGGTCGGAACAAAAATAGAAAGACTAACTAACTCGATAAAATTGGTTTGAGATCAATTTCCGACACCGTTTTTTAACGCTCTTGTGTATTATTAATAGCTTTTAAAAGAATTGATGATATCGCGGGAACGCAAGCGAATTGAAAAAAACTTCGTCACATTAAATTGAAAAACTTGCAAAAATCTAGCAAGAAAGATGGAAGCTGCATGCGTTCTTTTTTTATTTGCATGCATTTTTTTATTGACGCACCAACTAGGGTTCTTTATGGCGCTAAAACACTCTAAGCTCTGACTTACCAATGAAAAAGTTTTGTACAAAGTTGAATTTAAATGCTCTAATTTACGCAGACCAACTTAACTGCAAACATTTACAATTGGATAAAATCAAAGTATAGAAAACTCCGATAAGCCTTCTTGGCAAAAGCTTTTATTTTCTTCGAACGGATTAAAAAAGAGCATTGAAATAAAGTTGTTTATCGGAGCTTGCACAGTTTAAGAGTGTAACCACTTCAATTATCTCCATATATGGAAGTTACGAATCGATTCATAGACCCAATTCTAACCGATGACAATAAATATGGCATTTAGCTTCAAGTGTGAGAGAGAAAATTTCAGTGATATAAACAAAAATGAGGGAAAATGGCAATTTTCAGTTTGAATTCGCACTTTTCCAAAAGTATACCAATTGGACGTTTTGGTCCATTTAAATCGTTTAATGATCGGCGGCAATAAAGTTTTGCAATTAAATTATATTAATGTACTGTGCGCAATTTTATGGATTAGCAATATCGCTCTTGAGGAAGACTGTTGGCCAGGAATATTTTGCCCCCCGCTCCGGGCAAACCCCCCTGTTGATAGGGTGCAGTGACGAGCATGTTCTGTGGAATATTCTGTTGTTGCTGAGCTCCGGGAAATGAGGTCACCGGAAGCCCTATTCCACCATTCGCGGGGGGTACTGGAGACGCAGGGTAGCTGGAGGGATCGTGGGGGGACAAGAGACTACCGACATCATTTGAGTTGGGTTGGTTCTGGTTTGGCGGTTGGCCGAATGCACCTGACGAGGGGTAGTTAGCCCTTTTCATCAGGGGTGAGTAGCCTCGCTGTTGGTTTAACAGTTGCTGTTGCTGTTGTTGCTGTTGAAATGAGTTGTGCAAAGGATGGGCGCTAAACTGTGGAAGTACTGAAACAAGTTTTCAGCCCAAATTACATAAAATCTTAAAACTATTGTTTTCTCAACACTGTACTCATATCTGAGAATGACATATGTTCCGATACCTGTTTCCCAATGGCAGCCTCTGTCGTTAAATTTATGAACCAGTCTTTTAAGACTAGATTCCCACCCTCTACTAACAGCAATAATTCATAGACACCAATGAATGTAAATTCGATTGTTCTTCGGAGAATCAGTATTATATAACTCCAAAAATATTTGACACAAGGCGTTCGCATCAATCATGAATCATAATATTACACCTATTACCTACAAGATTCTAGGCATATTTCCTAAAATTTAAAATTAAGGCCATCCAGTTTAGCCAGTTTTGTCTTATAATTAACATGTTTTAAGATACGAATGTGAAATTGAGGTATGAAAACGGAGGAACCTGTTCATATGTGGGGACGAATTCTGGCAGAGCTATTAGCTTTAAATTTTGGTTTAAAACTGCCGTTTTCTTCTTTTGTATACGGTCACAAATGATCAAATTAACTGTTTTATTTGTTCCCCACTTGTCTATTATAACTCACAATCTAAACATCTCCAGTGATAAAATTGTCTGTCCGATAAAAACGAGAAAAATAAAAGATTGTTCTCACGGTAGAAAAAGTTTAAAAATTTAATAGTGATGTTGCGTTCTTACATCTTGACATGGCAGCATTGTAGTCGGCGGCAGCGGCGGCGTTGTGGTCGTTGTTGTGGTTGACATTGAACACGAACTTGGACCCATCCACGGCCCCAGGGGCAGCCAACAGCACACTCTTAAGGGGTTGACCATCGTGGCCTCTGAAACATTGAACCACGGCTCTTTTGACTCCTGATGTTTGCTTTCACAGCTTTAAAAATTTAACAAAATTTCTGATCAAAACTGCTATAATCAAATTGTATAAAATGTCGAGCTTTATACAATTGATGAAACTGAGAAATTGTTGGAAAGAAAATACTAATTCAAAACGTTCAAAAGTTTTCTAATTCCGTAGTGTTGTAAAATTTTCTCGGAAAAACTTTGTTGAATGCAAAACAAAAACATTGAGGGCAACTTTGTTAGCAAAAAGGTGATTTTCTTTCCATTTCCTTATCGCCTTTGTAGAGTTTAAAGATAAAAGTTATTTATAGCAACTATGATATAAACGTTGAATTTTGATGCAGCTACAGAAGTTTAAAGTAACAGCATACATTTCTCAAACTACCTATTGAATGAAACCCAAAGATGACTGTCACTTGCAGAAAAAAAGCAAAATTGTAAAAAAAATATAGATGAAAATTTGCCCTTTTTGTTCTCAACTATCATGTGGCTGGCAGAGTATATCACAACTGAACCATTGTGAAACTATTATTCGGTTCTTGGAATACTATAACCAGCTAATTCAATATTAAAATAATTCGTCGTGCAATAACCATTTAAAACAATGAAGGGCCTTTAATTGATTAGAATTTATTCAACCTCATTGTTCAATTTATGTAGCAAAATGTAATCGTTCAGGGCAATGGTTATATACTGGAAACTATGTCTAGAAACTATCTTAATGCCCATTAAAGATTGTAATTTATGTGCCCAAAAATATCCAACTGCATTGGAAAGATTTCAGTGCACTGCAAAATGATAGTCAACTTTCGAAGTCCATCATTATATAAAAGTATCAAGAAAAAGTCCAGCGGCAAAGTATGTCTTTTCGGACAATCATATTTCTGTTTGTGAGTGCATGGAGTCACGTTTGATCTCTTGCAACATTGTTTGTTGGATCATGGTATTTTCCTAATTCCAGGTCTAAATTTGGGCAACTAACCGCAACAAATTGTCCCCTATCATTTCTGATTTCTCATCATCGGATCCCCCTCCTGCATTGCTGTTCCTGTTGCCGGCACCCTTCCTACGCAGGATGAGGGAGTCGCAGAAGAAGAAGAAGAACTCGAAAAGTGTCATGGCAGAAGCTCCGATGAATAGACCCATCAGACCACCAATGTCACCTACACATAAATGAAAGACCTTATAGAAGTATTATAGAAACAACTTTTGAATCGCAGGAAATAAAGTCGGGGCAATAGAGCATGAGACGAAAGAGCAATGAACAATTGGTCATAACAGATAAAATTCATTAAAAAAATATTTTTTTACCCTCCGAGCAAAATTGCTATCCCCAGAGCAAAATTTTTGCATTTGTAGAAAATCTTGTTCACACTTACAATGGTAGTTGCTTTTTAACCTACCAAAAAGTTGCAAAAAATTGAAGCGAAACTATATCGACTATATGGGTTTTATTGAAAGTCAGCTAAGCAAAAATCTATTGCTCCATTAAACAGTACTAGCATAAATTGAGAATCTCTTTCATGCTAGTTCTTTTCTGCTGGGATTTACACAACGAAATGCATCAATTTGTATTTCTTAGAAAGAAATTCTACTGTTTGATAATATTATTCCTTTACAAGTTTGTTCTCTCGATTCGGATCATTCATATTAAATTTAAGAGCTTCTCAGTTTCCAGTTAGTTTTATTCGACGGAACAGTAATGGTTTATTCTTGGCTGACCAAAATTATTTTGTTTTCTTAGATTAACTTTGATTAGATATTTATTGAACTTACGTCAAAAGAAAGATGATGCACCAATGGCAACTAGTGAGGGTACACCTTGGCCGGAACGAACTAACACAAATTGCAAGCTATCCGTACGTATTTAGGATCTGTAAGATAACCAACGCTTCGCAATATCTTGCAATATAGTCATCGATTAAACTTTTTGCCCGAATATTGCGTGATCTTGAAGATAACCATGTGATCTCACCTGGGGTTTTTAAAAACAAAAAGAAAAAAACAATCGGTGCCGTCGTCATCCACTCGATAATGCGCAAACTACAGAGACCAGAGATAACATTGGGAAAAATGGGGCAAGAGATTGTGACAGGTGTTTGTAGTGAACTCACCAAGCATGGCTGCAAAGTCATATGCTCCGACCTGGACAATAGTCTGCAAACTCAGAGACTGGAAGTAGATAGACACGACCAAGGCTTGCTCTGAAACACGACAAGTCAACCTCAATAATCAAATATCCTCAAATCATAACTAAAGGTGCTGGTAAGTTTACGAAGTTAGTGATCCCCATAGAAGGTAAGTGAGTTGTAGGGTAAAAACTGCAAACCATACTCAGTTGGACTAAAAGTTTAATAATGGACTGTTTCTAATGATCACAGAAACTTTGAATGGAAAAAATCTGTCCATATTCTGTCCTTTAAGAGCTTCCTAATCAAAGTATCTATGATCATTTTACAAGCAAAAATCATAAATGATCTGTGAATCGTACGAAGTATTATATGTGATTCCCTGGTAATCGTAGAAGGACGGTTCATAGAAATGACGTATGATTTGTATGACATATGACATCATGTGAGATCTTTGTAAGATTACTTAGAAGTGGCCACACGGGTCAGTGTCACTATTGTCCCCGATACAATCTATGATCTATGTACTGAGTTTTGCTTTTCGATGTCATTTTTCAATTTTAATTTTTCGGTAATTCGGTAATTTCATTTTTTTTGATCTTTT